>NW_019154396.1:24540-35010 GCF_002288905.1 Enhydra lutris kenyoni | reverse complement strand
TTCCCATACAGAGGCTTCCTCATCACGTGTAAGCAGTTTCTGTCAGGGAGTCTGGTTCCTTGTTAGTTCTGTGTGAGAAGATGTTGTCTCTCACTTGGCTTTTCTGTTCAGCATCCGCAGCTCTGAGTCTGTAGTTCACATTGAGATTCTGTAGGTGAGAATAGCAAGGACTGGGATAAAACTTCTAGTAATTTGAGGTCACCTGTACCCATGACGGACATTTTCTGGGGCCTTCCATGAACCACAGTTACCGTGGAAGAGGGTGCAGGGTCAGAGCTGCTTGGGGCATCAGTTTGCCAACCATCCTTCATTAAAGTTGGGACATAACCTGATGATTCTGCCTGTGTCAGCCTGATGTAGGTGTTAGTTGTTGGTGGGATTTGTGTCAGCCTTAAATTACCTCACAACTCAAGTCACTGTTGGGCAAACAAAATCCTAGAGAAACCGAAGGAATAGAATTTGTAGTTCTGTTAGATCTCAAGGAATTCAAATCCAAGGTCATACTGAACTGAAGAGTCACTGAATACATGCAAGTCCAGGCAAGATTACACAACAGATCTGGGTCTGAATATCTTCTAGGAACTCCTCCTAGAGTGCAATTTTGTACCAGAGATGGAAGAATTATTAGGTAACAATGGTGTTGAAAGTAAACCCTGAACTCTATGGAGGGACTTGGGTGCTGATGACAAGTTGTGATAGAACTAGGATTGATAGCCCATGTCCCGTATGTTACTAACTGTCATTTTATTTACTCTTTCATGTGTTTTCTCCCTTGATCTTTTCTTAGATTGCTAGCCAATGCAATCCTGAATCTTACAGTTGAACACCCAGCCCTCCTAATGAATCCTGCTGGTGAATGATTCAGAAAGTTAAACCACTGGAAATGAGAGAAAACAGGAAAAAAACAAAAAGGAAAATATAAGATAATATTATAAATCTTAAGAAGAGTTTGGAAACTATTCATTACACATGTTAAATTAAAAATCATAATATCTAACACTTTGTGTCAAATATATTAAAAAAATAAGAATCACATTATCCATTATCATATGTGAAACCTCAATATGTGCAAATTTGGCTGAAAATTATTCATCCATCGTGTTTATTTACTGTGTATTTGTTCTGAAACTATTTTTTGTATAATGTATTCCTAAGAACATTTGACTTCAAAAATATTACTATTTCCTACAAACCTTAACATGAAAATGTTAAAAGTCTCCTTTTGTGTTTGGTTGTTTATCTCATAATTTCTTGCCTTGAAATACCTAAAAAATGAAAAACCTTCTCTTAAAAGTTCTTTCTTGACAGAGGAGGCTTTGATATTTTCCTCTGTTACCTGTAGACTGAAGAAAGACTGTTCCTAATTCCTCAGAGGGCCATGTGAGGAGGTCATTTATAAGATTCAAAGATCTAGATATTTCCAAGCCCTGATCTCCATATTCGTAATCTGAATTCCTTCCCAATATTGTTATTTCTTTTCTTTGCACTTTCTGGAATAAGTAAATAAGTAAATAAATTTTCTAGAGCTAAGATTCATGTGAGTCCTTGAGGAAATGGCAGCAATGTCTTATGTTGTGTGGGTAGGTTATTCCTATATTAATGCTAATCCTTCAGCATGGCCCCCAGTAACCCCAGTCTAATTGGGAAAGTGAGATAGAAGTTCCCTTTGACCACAGGCTACCTCATAATCCCTCTATTTAATAAATATTTCACTCTATGTGGCAATTTGCATCCCCAGCCCTAAAGTGTATCCTGTGAGGGATGGAACTTCTGTCCTGAGGAGTTCTCATGAATTCCTACCGCTTAGTTGTCAGTTAAAAGGTATAAAGCACAGAAGGGATAAAGATGTTTGCAAATACCATAATTTAAGCAGCCATTCCATTCTAGATCAGTAACTGGTTGTTTCCAGTTTGGGGTTGTCATAAGCAATGCTGTCATGACATTCCTTGAGCACGTACACTCTCAGTTCTGTTGGGTGTATCAGAGTAAAAAAGTACTGAGTTCCGTGGTGGTGTATATTCATTTGTAGATAATCAGAAACAACTTTCCTACACAAATGTGCCAATACATATTTCAGCAGCAGCACGTGAAGTGTCCACTAGCTCTATAGCCTCACCACAACTTAATCTTGGCAGTTTGCTCAACATTAGCCCATCTGGTTATGCCATAGCAACAACACAGTGAGATTTTAATGGGCAGTTCCTTCATTACTGATCAAATTTACCCCCTTTGTATGTAATTACTTACCATCTTTGCACAAAGAATTGCTTATTGTGGCTCTTTTTCTCCCCTTACTTGTACTAGTTATTTCTCTAGGCTTATTAGAAGCTATTTGATTATATGTGTTGCAAATATCTGGGGCTTCCCTGGTTCGATCTGTGTCCTAACTGAGGCAGATCTCCCCCCAGAGCACTGACGCAGGCATTGACATGGGCTCTGGACAGCAGTGTGGGCTGCAAAGGGCCATCTGGGCTTCCAGCTCCCAAGATCATTCATGTCCTCTTCTCTGCCCTTGAGCAACTCATCCCTAGGTGGTCATGGCAGAGGATGCTGAAGGCTCAGCCTGAGGGAAGGATTTCTCTCCTGTGTCCTCCTGCCTTACCTATCGCTTAAATTCCTCCAGATGGCCTTTGGCACAAGCCCATTGAGAAGAAAACGGAAGCCATTCAACTCTCGCTTTCCCAACCTTCTTATACATTTCAAGGAAGCAGTTTTATAACTGCTACTCCAACTTCCACATAAATGGTCATCACATCAGGAGTTAGAGCTTACTGATAGTCAGACATTATCCATCCAAAGGTTCTGATATTATCAGAGAAGTCCATGAAGTCACCCCATTTGGGCTGGGGAAAAGCGCCATTGCTTATGGAAGTGTGATATTGATCCCATCCACTTACCTTCCCTTTGTCTCAGTTTCTGAGTGTTTGAAACTGTGACAACAATGGTTCTGTTTACAGTTTAAACAAAAGTAAGGTATTAAGCACTGTATCAAACACATTGCATATATTATTTTTTATTTTATTACTATCACTACTGTGTTCGGTGTTCCCATAATCATGGTCATCATAGGTATACTGAGGAACCTTATAGAGAGACACGTGGAAGACAAACTTAGAACTAATTCAAGTATGTCTCATCCGCAGGCACATTAAGATTTAAGGCTGTTTTTCAACAACCAGCTCACCATTCCTAAACATAGAATTATTTTGTCTTGATCTATCCTAATTGCTCAGGTTCCATCAAGTCTGCCAAACCTGTTCATTGTGTTTCTTTTTACCACCCAGTATCAAAATCTCACCCAAAAAAGGTTAAAATATCATGGGTTGTTATTCTTTCTTTCATAATCCTTATATTTTCTGTTTCATCTTTTTTCTAGTTCTTTAATACTTGACCCATGACTCACAGGAAGGAAAAGTTACCCCCATCACGTTGGGGGATCTGCTGTAGGATACTTTCAGATTTCTGGGCCTTGAGCCTCTATAAAATGTCACACTGAGAAATATCTTCCAGGGCAGTAATATATAAAATGAAGGACTTTATCTGTTTTGGGGCTAAGGAATGAGTGTCATGATCGTATGTTTTAATAATAAAAGATAGACTAATGGATTAAAACAGAGTATAATATAATAAAATAGAAAAAAAAGTATGTTGTATTGATTGATGATAAGAATAGCTTCATGGATATTTTCTCTATTAGACACATGCTGTGTAATGTGTGCAAAGATGATCCAAAAATAAAAGGGACACTGTCTTAAGAAATGCCTGAAATACCCTGAGGCATGCCCACTTTTCCTATTATGTCACAAGACTTCCGTACTATTCCTTCGAATGAAAAAACTAATTGTGATGTATTTATGTAATAGTGAACTATTCAGCAGGAAAAGAACGAATTATGGCCACACCAACACCAGAAATGACGTTCAAAGAACACGTTGATCTAAAGAAGCAAGACATCAAAACAGTACGTACTGTATAATTCCACTTATATGAAGTTCAAAAACAGAGAATATCGGCTCAATGTGGATAGAAAACCGAAGGGGGTGGCCTCTCGTGGTATGTGTGTGGGGGCTGGGCATGGAATTGACAGGGAAGGAGACTGAGGGAGCTTTTGGGATGCTAGAGACAGTCTCTGTCTTGATCTGTTTTTAGTTGTACTAATTTTTTTTAAATGAATGTAGTTAAATAATGAGTAGAAATTATGGAGTAACAATAACAGATTCTTTTTCTGTCTTCTTCCTTTACAACCACTAACATGTTGAGTAACGTGAACTCTGAGAACCTCTGATTTCTCATCTCTAGAGGACTATTGTGAGATGAATTGCTCTACATGAATGAGTCCTTTGTACAGTATTCAATACACAGTAAGTCCTCAAGATTTCACTCAATAGCAGTTGACAGTGTAGTTGTTGATGTTTATTAGTTTTGTTAGTGGTAGGATCATTACAGTAGTAGTGCCCAAAGTATTAGTACTAACGTTAGTAGTACTAGTATTTGCAATACTAGTATTAGTCATAGCAGTATTAGTAGTATAGTAGTGTTTGCTTGGATGCGGGTTCCCTTTTTTTGCCTACTTCAGAGTGTTTTGAGAGATAGGATTCAAGGTCCATCCCATGGATGAATTCTGTTGCAGGCCTACAAGAGAGATTTCATTTTAGAATTACTGAGGTTTGGGATTTGTGTCATCAAGAAAGGAAGCTTTCAAAGGACAAAGTCCCTTTATCCTTGAGCCCTGCTAGCCCTTCCCCAAAGCAGCTCCTGCCCGAATGAACAGCCACAGAGCAAAATGCAGCCACTGTAACTACCGCAAGCACAGCCCACTCCTTCTCCTGCCCTACCCACCGAGCCCTGGGATGATTATTGCTCGGGGCTGTAGCACCCTGGGGGAAAGGATATAATCCCGCTGGCAGTAATAACTGTCAGCATCCTTAGCCTCTACTGTGCTGATATGAGGATGAATTCTCTGTCCAACTGAATCACAGAGAACTGGTCTGGGACACCAGACTTGAGGTTATCAGCATCATAGATGAGATGCTTAGGAGCCTGGCCTGGTTTCTGCTGATACCAGCTCAAGTAATCGCTGACGCTCTTGTTGGCCCTGCAGGTGATGGACATGCCCTCTCCCAGGGACAGGGAGAGGAAGGCCAGAGACAGGGTCAGCCCTGCGTGCCCTCGGACAGCTGGGTAGGAAGCAAAACACAAAGTCATCATTGTTTACCAGGTCCCACTCCATGTTCCTCCCAGAAGATTCTGGTTGCCCTGGTCCCCTAATCTGAGAGCACCTGGCTTTCTGGGGGAGGGGAGACCCCAGGTCAGGGATCCACAGGGAGGATCCCTGGGGAGATCCCACAGTCAGGAGGACAGGACTCCCACCATCTCGGGGATGTCCCCTGCACGCCCCTCCTCACCTGGGAGGCAGGCCAGCAGAAGGCAGAGGAGTTGGGTCAGGACTTCCATGTTCGATCTGAGGCCCAGCCTGAGGCTCTTTTTAACCCTGAATGTCTGAGCTACCTCTACATAAAGATGCTGAAGAGCAGAAATGGGCTCTGGGGGAAACATGCAAATCACTGAGGGGTTGGGCAGGTCCGTGGCAGGTGCAGAACCAGTGTCTCTTGGGGAATCAAACCGATATAGGTTTGGGTCCTGTCCCAGGGGAGCTTCACCCCGATGTTTGTCAGAAAAAAACCTTCTTTGTATTTTGTGGTCCTAGTCTGTCCTTAGAGTCCAAGAGTTTGTGATTATAACAGGGGGTCTTCCTCCTAAGAATGAGAAATGAAAAGAAGATGGCTCTCTACAACCTAACCTTTCCTATGAATACACACTTTTGACTGTGAGTTACCAAGGACATCATGCTCTAGAAAGGCCTGGAAGGCTCCATCTTCATACCTTACCTTGGATGGATGCCATGAGCCCCGGCGGAGAAGAGGGAAGGAGCTGATGCCTGGGAAGCAAGCCCCCCACCCCCATGCAGATCCAGTGTTATGATTAATACCATTATTTTTTTATTCTCATAAATGACCCTAAGTTTGGGTGCAATGAATCTGCTGAAACCTAGATTCTGACTCCATTCTTAGTCTATGAACTGTTCTTACTTGAAAATTAGGAATGTGTGTAAAAGTGTATTACATATATTTATTTCATCTACCTTTGTGACTGAAAAGGTTTTATTCGGAACCCATTATATTACGATTACATCAGTAGATCATCTGGGCTCATGGGGCCTCCCAGGATCATCACACGCTTGGTTCAACATAAAATGCTCCAGAACTGCTCTTCTCAGAAGACTTCTACAGGGTTGCCTAGGTGGGAAGCAGGTTATTGTGAATAACCCTCAATCCCGAGTACATTTTGATTTTTTATTTGAGCTTTACATTATAAGCCTGTGGGATTCTTTGGAGTGAGAGGGGTCTGTTTGTCTTATTTTTCTTAGGTCAAGATCCATAGCACCTCAGATGTCCCCTCTCCCACTGGCAGCCTCTCATGACCCACAGTTTCTCCCATACAGTTGCTCAGAGGGTGGCTGTCCATGTCCCTGTGTCCAGACACAGCCCTGAAGGTGAATTCCCATTATAGCACACAACCAGCACTGGGGGATGAACCTTTACACTCCTGACCTCAAAACGTCAGGGAAATATGTCCTCCTTCTAGGCGGCTCTGGGGCTGCGAGGACTAGTGCTCTATGTTCTGCGGGGGACATTCGTACATGAGTCAGATGCTGTATCATGCTCAACCTTCCCAAGAATTTCCTGCACAAATGCCAATGCTCTGTTAACTATTTCCATGTGATTTAAAATCAGAGAAAAAGAAAACCACCATTTTATTTATATCAACTTCCTAATGTTGGAGTATTTTTACATTTTTGCTAATTCCTAATAGTCTTGAAATTTACTATATACGACTATATTTTTATAATATAAGGGCAAGAAAATATTAAAATGTTATCTACATTTATGCATTTATGTATATGTAAAAATATTGTAAAAAATGTAGAAAAATTATTCTCCATATGATCTAATCTAAAAGAAATTTTTCTTGGGATTCAAACATATTTGTGAAGCCTATGTATACCATACAGAAACATTTTTATTCATACTGTGATGCACTTAAGGGGAAAAAAACTGTTTCAAAGAATAGGTAATAATTCCAGTTCTAAAATAAATAATTCATGGGGATGTAAGGTACAGCATAGAGAATAGAGCCAATAATATTTAATAACCTTGTATGGTGACAGATGGTAACTCTTATTGTGATGAGCATTGCATAAGGTATAGAAAGGTTCAATCACTACGTTGTATACCTGAAACTAATGTTGTATGTTAACCAGAAATAAATTATAAATAAATAAAATAGGTAATAGATTTTCGTTCATTCTGTGGCTGTTGTAGTTCTACAACTTTGTTCTTAAATGTTGCCTTTATTTTAATTTGTCCATTAAACTTCCATAAAAGTTTTAAAATCAACTTGTTCCTAATAGGTTAAGAAAATTTAAAAAATGAATGACCAAAATTATGCCTCCATCAAAGACAGTGTTTTGTCTTTCTCTTTGCTTTCTATGATACTGAAAACCTATGAAATTGTACAGGGTTTTAGGAACCAAGGAACTAAATCAGGGCCCCTTCCTTATAGATGTCATACAATGGTAGATTCATATCCCTGACCAGGCCCTGGAGAGTTTGCTTCACTGAGGTGTTGATATTGAAAACCAGCAGTGGTGGGGCTCAATTAAGCATCAGATTCTTTATTTCAGCTCAGGTCAGGATCTCAGGGACGTGACATCAAGCTCTGCATCGGGCTCTTCATGGAGTGTGGAGACTGCTTAAGATTCTCTCTCCCTCTCTCCCTCTGCCCTTCTCCCTGGCCCCTGACTAAGAATTTTTAATTTTATCATTATTCTGAATTAATAACTCTACTAGTGCACTCGTCAACCTTAAACAAAAATTAGCCAGTTATTTTACTAGCAAAATGAGCTTATTTGAGAAAAGCAGAAGATTTGCCATTCGGGACAAAGCAAATTATGGCAAACCACTGCTGAGTCTGAAGAGGCAAAAAGAAGGTCTGCTTTTATTATGCATTAGGAGGAGCTTGGGGAGGATTGTTTTGAACAAATGCTCAGTGGAGAAGGACAGTTTGAGGTTGTGGTAGTGTCTCATTGGCTGCAAGCAGTGGTTGTTGCTTGCAAGGAGAAATCATCCTTCTTTTTCTTTAAAGCAGGAAGTGAATTCCTACATTAAAAATGATCTTCCTTGTTGAGAGAATTCTTACATTTCTTCTTCCTGTTGGTTACGCAGACTCTAACCATGGAATGGTATGTGTAAGAGAATTTCTCAGTTTAGATGAGGTTTTCTTTACTCTTTTTAATCCAACAAAGTTAGTATTGTTTGTCAAGAGAATAACGACAGGGCAGGTGTGTCTATGACTACCATTGGTAGCACCCTCCTGTTAACAAGTACGTAATAGCTGTGTTCTTCTCAATGGCAGCAGGGCATTACCATTCTCATTGCCCTGTCCTTGTTGCCATGTCACCTCTTTACAGACTCACATGGAAAATAGAGTATAGAATATCATCTTTGTCATGATTAGGAGATACCATATTTCTTCCTCCTTTATTGTGTTTGAAGCTATTCTTCAATGGAGGTCATGAGCAGAGTTCCTATTTGAGGGCTCTGAGCAATAGGGATGAAATCAAGAGATATTTGTTAAGAAGCAGAGGCTGTGGTCTCAGGAGTGCTCTGTAGAGTTGCTTGGTTTGTGCACTGCATAATTGTGCCCAGCTAAAGCGAATTAATAGGGCTGAAAGGTAGCTCTGCATATTTGTTTGCTGAACCATGTGAATAGAATTTTGTTAGTAGGTTGTGCATCTATATGATTCATTAGTACATGGACAGTTCTTCTCTTGGTGAGCCTGTGGAACTGGACAGATGTCATCCTCAAAGCACTGACTCATTCTCTTGTGATAGCATATTGACTATAGCTCAGCACCATTCTCCCCTCAGGCTTGTACAACTCAAGATGAGATTTGAGAGGGGACAACGGGACAGAAGGAAGTCCGTTAGCCTTCAAACTCTGTCTTTCAAACAGAAAGAAACACTTCATGATTCTATCACAGTGGCAGGAAACTCGACATTTAGAAGCAGGGCATCTGAATTCTAGCTGGAGAATCACGTACAGCATATCAGATAGGAAGGCAGTCCCAGCATTGTGCTTGCTCTGAATCTCTGATTGGTAGATGAAGTCATAATTTCTACCTTATTAAAATTGAGATTCTGGATTGTGTCAGCCTGGCTAGAAAAGCAATATTATAGATCAGAAGTCGGCAAACTGTGGTTCATGGGCTCCATCAGGCCCACTGCCCGCTTTTGAGGGTCTTGTATGCTAAAAGTTGCTTTTTCATTTAATTGGTTGAGAAAAAAAAACAGATTAATCTTATGTGATGCAAGAAAAGTAGATGAATTTCAAAATCAGGGCCTTATAGGTATATACAGTTATACTCTTTCACATTAGTATCAACTAAGACTACTTTTGTAATGCAAAGGTGCGTCCATTCTCAGACACCAGGTTCTAAAGTGTGGAAAGTACCTTAAGGGGAAGACGGGGATGTGGGCATTGCCATCTAGCTGCTAGTCACATTTGCCAATTAGTCAAAAGTTAAAGCAAGAAGTGAAATCTTGTTTTCCCATAAATTTGCAGGGAATATATAATCTGTTGGAATTTGAGGTGAATGATAATGAACTTGTCATTTTCCAAAATTCTGTGCAATTGAGGAGCTTCCACGTAATATTCAATGGAAATGAATTAATCCTCAATGTAATAATAAGCTAAAAGAGTCTTCCTTCGGCTCACATTGTGAACCCAGGGATGGATGCCCACGTCAGGCTCCCTGCTCAGTGGGGAGCCTGATTCTCCCTCTTTCCCCTGCTCATGCTCTCTTTTGCTCTCTTTGTCTTTAATAAATAATTAAAGTCTCAAAAAATAATAAGCCAAAATATACACCTCATTAAGACTTTCCTAAATTCTATATACGGGGCGCCTGAGTGCTTCAGTCAGTTAAGCGTCTGCCTTTAGCTCAGGTCATGATCCCAGGCTCCTGGGATCAAGACCTGCATCAGGCTCCCTGCTTGGTGGAGAGCCTCCCTCTGCCCGCCGCTCTGCCTGCTTGTGCTCTCTATCTCTCTGTCAAATACATAAAGAAAATCTTTTAAAAAATTCTATATATGATTTCCAAGTGATACATGTACCCAATTACTATCACGTGAACTGCTATCAGTATTTGGTAGTACCTATGTGTGTGCAAAATATATTTACAAAGATGAAATGTATATCATCTCATTGCAGATCAGCTTAACAGATGATGATTTGCAATAGAGTTTGATACTAGAGATCATGTACATTGAATGCCATTTACATGAAAGGTTATTCCTACCTAAAAATAATGCTGTTCTTCTCATTTGTAGGCCTATATTACAAAAACTCTTA
>NW_019154396.1:0-24440 GCF_002288905.1 Enhydra lutris kenyoni | reverse complement strand
GTGTGTCTTATCATGCATTATTGTATCTTCCAAACACTAGAGCAGCTTTCTCCCCTGAGCTAGAGGGAAAGCATCAGCCCAGTAAAGCATGGCACTGCCCCTACTCAGCCCTTCGTGTTGTAACTAATGTTGTGTGTGGGCACCAGGGGCAACAATCTTTCTCACAGAAAAACAGCTGCAAGCTTAGATGTGTGAACTTCCTTTGTATTCTACACAACTTTCACTAAAGTATGCCAATGTGGCTCCCTTCAGTGTAGACGCAATGGAAAAGTGGATCAGTTGTCACAAAAGAGCCTCCCTGTCCAGCTGGTCTGTGGGATTGTGTCCAGAGCTGTTACCGCTGTGGGAGGTGGCTATGACTTTATAGAGAGAACTAAAGAATAACAAAGCTAACCTGCGTATTACTGATGGCTGGTGTGTAGACAGTGTAGGACCTCCAATTCTCTGTGCACACCTGGGGAAGGGCCCTGGGTTGGAGGCTACTTGACAGGTGTCCTGAATCAAGTCCTGGCTCCTGTTAGTTCCAAAGTTAAGTGGTCAATTTCTCTTTTGTTGTTGTTGGAGTTGGTGATGGTTTTCTCTATGTAGAGATCCTGCCAAAGGTTTTGTTTTCTCAGCAAAGAAAATATCATGTTGAATGAAGAAAATAAGTTAAATAAAAGGATATGGCAATAAATCCATTAAATCTTTTCAACTGAACCCCAAGGACAATTTTCCTTGATTACAATATTTAAACAATCCTAAAAAGACTGTTATTAGTTTTTGTTCTTGACTCTTCAGAATAGAATACCTTACCAGTTTATTCTCAGTTGATTTCTTGTACCCTTTTAACCTCTAAGAAATATTTTCAGATATCGGTCATTTTTTTCCCTTCATAGGTAGACTAAATCTAATATCAAAGCTATTACTCCGCCCAGTGTCTTTGGGACATGATACTTTTGCTGTAGTAGAACAAGAGGTTCCTCAGTTTGAGATTTCGGTGACAAAGTTTTAATGGTGGCAAGTGAGATGCTGGCTTTTCACTGTGAGTGGGAGCCAGTGGAGTGACCTCTCCACCTGGGAGGGCTTCAAGGGGGACATGACATTGGTTTCCAATGACTGAGCAGATAGAGAGTCCCAGGCTTATCCACACTGAGGCAAGTTCCTTGATTAGCGTCTGTTCCCAGCCTTTACCAAGGGTCCGTGCCAGACCTCTCATCCTTTCCAGGTCCTAAGGAATGTCAGGAAATCATTTGAAGGTCTTTTACTCAGTGGGGCAGACTTCCTCTCCCCATCAGAAACAGGCCACCCTGGTTCAATCTTTTATAATCCCGCAGCTTTCTGTTCTCTACAGTAATCACAACTAGAAATACATTATTGTGGTAATTCTAGGGATTAAGAGTGTTCCTGAAATAACCTATATCCTCACAGTAGAAGAGCCCAGGGCACTCCCCTACGTGGCATCTCAGACAGACTAGAAGGCAAGGACTCAAGAAACTGGTCCCCAAATCCCTTGGGACATGCTTGAGCTGTACTTGGAAATTTCTGGCGACCCAAAGTCCCACAGGGTGTTCTGAGAGCAGATGTCCGATTTGGGCACAACCTCAAGCTCTTCTGAGCTGATTTGCATGTTGTATCATTAGACAAAACCCCAGGCTGCTCTTGACATCCTTAAAGGCAGCTGGTCAGGGACCCCAAGGAGCAGTCTCTAGTCCAGCTCTCTGAGATGGGGTCTGGGACTCCCCTGCTGTGGATCCTGATGCTCTGGTCTCCAGGTGAGAGGGGGGCACACTGAGAAATGGTGGGTAAACTCACTCTGGCCACGATGCTTTCAGTGTGTTTGGGTTCCTGGTGGCTGGAATTCAAGCATTTGGCATGGGGTTCCAGTTGCCCAGTTCCTTCCGTTTTCTGGTTCCTCAGAGTGTTGTCCATGACTTTGAGTACAAAGTCATCAGTGCTGTGGGCCTCCACTAAGATGCTCTCAGGACCTCTGTCAAATTTGTTGTGTTTCTCATTCCAGGCTGCACTGGGGACATTTTGCTAACCCAGTCTCCAGCCTCTTTGACCATGTCTCCAGCCTCTTTGACCATGTCTCCAGGGCAGAAGGCCACCATCTCTTGCAAGGCGAGTCAGAAAGTCGGTGACATTTTGGGCATTACACACTATATTACGTGGTATCAACAAAAATCAGGACAGCATCCGAGAATGCTGATTTATAAAGCATCCAGTCAAGCTTCTGGGGTCCCGGCCCGGTTCAGTGGCAGTGGGTCTGGGACTGAATTCAGTCTCATGATTGATCCCGTGGAGGAGGGCAATGCTGCCTGTTATTACTGCAAGCAGAGCAAGGAGACACCTCCCACGGTGCTCTGGGTCTAAACAAAAACCTCCCCAGGCGGCTGCTCAATCATTTCAATGAAGAAAAACCAGCCTTCAACTGCCAGAACTGTCAGCTCTCTATCTTTCAGATACAGCCTGATCTTCTCACATTAATTTGGATTTTTAACTTCTCCTATTTGCTTGAGCTCACACAAAGATCTCTGTAGTTGTTCAGCAACTTAAGAATTGTGATGTAGTTACTTTTCATTTTTTTGATGAAGATTTTTCTATCTTTGTGTCTTTTTTTTAAAAGAAAATTCTCTCATTTTGAAGGACCAAGAATAGGAAGGGTTAGTTAAAGCCTCAGCATAAACAAGGGGAAGACCATGGAGTTGAGGGTCTATATCTGGGCTCTCTACTCTGTTCCACTGGTCTATGTGTCTGTTTTTATGCCAGTACCATGCTGTCTTGGTGATCACAGCTTTGTAGTAAAGCTTGAAATCAGGTAACATGATGCCACCAGTTTTATTTTTTTCAACATTTCCTTAGCGATTCGGGGTCTCTTCTGATTCCATACAAATTTTAGGATTCTTTGCTCCAGCTCTTTGAAAAATACCGGTGGAATTTTGATCAGAATGACATTAAAAGTATAGATTGCTCTAGGCAGTATAGACATTTTAACAATGTTTATTCTTCCGATCCAAGAGCATGGAATGGTCTTCCATCTTTTTGTGTCTTCTTCAATATCTTTCATGAGTGTTCTGTAGTTCCTCGAGTACACATCCTTTACCTCTTTGGTTAGGTTTATTCCCAGGTATCTTATGGTTCTTGGTGCTATAGTAAATGGAATTGATTCTCTAATTTCCCTTTCTGTATTTTCATTGTTAATGTATAAGAAAGCCACTGATTTCCGTACATTGACTTTGTATCCTGCCACGTTACTGAATTGCTGTAAGAGTTCTAGTAGTTTGGGGGTGGAGTCTTTTGGGTTTTCCATATAAAGAATCATATCATCTGTGAAGAGAGCGAGTTTGACTTCTTCATTGCCAATTTGGATACCTTTTATTTCTCTTTGTAGTCTGATTGCTGTTGCTAGGACTTCTAATACTATGTTGAACAAGAGTGGTGAGAGTGGGCATCCTTGTTGTGTTCCTGATCTCAACGGAAGGCTGTGAGCTTTTTCCCATTGAGGATGATATCTGCTGTGGGTCTTTCATAGATAGATTTTATGAAGTTCAGGAATGTTCCCTCTAGCCCTATACTTTGAAGAGTTTTAATCAGGAACGGATGCTGGGTTTTGTCAAATGCTTTTTCTGCATCAATTGAGAGGACCATGTGGTTCTTCTCTCTTCTCTTATTGATTTTTTTTTCTATTACATTGATTGATTTATGAATGTTGAACCATCCTTGTAACCCAGGGATGAATCCCACCTGGGCATGGTGGATAATCTTTCTTTTTTTTAAAGATTTTATTTATTTATTTAAGAGACAGAGATCACAAGTAGGAAGAGAGGCAGGCAGAGAGAGAGAGAGGAAGAAGCAGGCTCCCTGTGGCCCAGAGAGCCCAATGCAGGGCTCGATCCCAGGATGCTGGGATCATGACCTGAGCCGAAAGCAGTGGCTTTAACCCACTGAGCCACCCAGGCACCCCGTGGATAATCTTTTTAATGTGCTGTTGGATCCTGTTTGTTAGGATCTTGTTGAGAATCTTAGCATCCATATTCATCAGTGATATTGGTTTGAAATTCTCCTTTTTGGTGTGGTCTTTGCCTGGTTTGGGGATCAGGGTAATGCTGGCTTCATAAAAAGAATCTGAAAGTTTTCCTTCTGCTTCAATTTTCTGAAACAGCTTCAGGAGAATAGGTGTTAATTCTTCTTTGAAAGTCTGGTAGAATTCCCCAGGAAATCCGTCAGGTCCTGGGCTCTTGTTTTTTGGGAGGTTTTTGATCACTGCTTCAACCTCGTTACTAGATATAGGTCTATTCAGGTTGTCAATTTCTTCCTGGTTCAATTTTGGGAGTTTATAGTTTTCCAGGAATGCATCCATTTCATCTAGGTTGCTTAGCTTATTGGCATATAACTGTTGATAATAACTTCCAATGATTGTTTCTGCTTCCTTGGTGTTAGTTGTGATCTCTCCCTTTTCATTCATAATTTTAATTTCTCTCTTTTCTTTTGGATTAGTGTGGCCAATGGTTTATCAATCTTATTGATTCTTTCAAAAAACCAGCTTCTAATTTCATTGATACGTTCTACTGTATCTCTAGTTTCTACCTCATTGATTTCTTCTCTAATCTTGATTATTTCCCTTCTTGTGTGTGGAGTTGGTTTAATTTGTTGTTGATTCTCCAGTTCTTTAAGGTGTAGAGACAGTTGGTGTATTCTGGATTTTTCAATTTTTTTTTTAGGAGGCTTGGATGGCTATGTATTTCACCCTTGGGACCGCCTTTGTTGTATCCCATAGGTTTTGGACCGAAGTGTCTTTATTCTCATTGGTTTCCATGAATTGTTTCATGTCTTCTTTGATCTCCTGGTTGATCCAAGCATTCTTAAGCAAGGTGGTTCCAGGTGTTCGAGTTCCTTCCAAACTTTTCCTTGTGATTGAGCTCCAGTTTCAAAGCATTGTGATCTGAGAATATGCAGGGAATAATCTCAGTCTTTTGGTATCGATTGAGTCCTGATTTGTGACCCAGTATGTGGTCTATTCTGGAGAAGGTTCCATGTGCACTTGAGAAGAATGAGTATTCTGTTGTTTTAGGGTGGGATGTTCTGTATATATCTATGAGGTCCATCTGGTCCAATGTGTCATTCAATGCTCTTGTTTCTTTATTGATTTTCTGCTTGGATGATCTGTCTATTACTGAGAGAGGCCTGTTAAGATATCCTACAATTAATGTATTCATATCAATATGACTCTTTATCTTGATTAATAGTTTTCTTATGAAATTGGCTGCTCCTATATTGGGGGCATAGATATTTACAATTGTTAGACCATCTTGGTGGATAGTCCCTTTAAGAATTATGTAGTGTCCTTCTTTATCTCTGACTACAGTCTTTAGTTCAAAATCTAATTTATCTGATATGAGAATCACTACCCTGGCCTTCTTTTGAGGCCCATTGGCATGAAAGATGCTTCTCCATCCCTTCACTTTCAGTCTGGGTGTATCCTTAGGTTCGAAATGGATCTCTTGTAGACAACATATGGATGGGTACTGTCATTTTATCCAATCTGCAACCCTGTGTTGTTTTATAGGCGCATTTAGGCCATTCACATTGAGAGTGATTATTGATAGATACATTTTATTGATATCATGTTACCTTTGAAGTCTTTCTTTCTGTAGATTGTCTCTATATTTCTGTTCAGTGATATTCTTAGAATTTTTCCTCTTTTACAGAATCCCCCCTTAATATTTCCTGCATTGTTGGCTTGGTGGTTGCATAGTCTTTTAAGCCTTGCCGGTCTTGGAAACTCTTTATCTCTCCATCCATTTTGAATGTCAGTCTTGCTGGATAAAGTATTCTTGGCTGCATGTTCTTCTCATTTAGTGCCCTGAATATATCTTGCCAGCCCTTTCTGGCTTCCCAGGTCTCTGTGGACAGGTCTGATGTTATTCTGATGGGCTTTCCTCTGTATGTAAGGAGCGTCTTTGTCCTAGCTGCCTTCAAGAGGGACTGCCTACAATTATAATTCCTCATTCTTACTATTAGGTATCTCGAGGACTTTCGAGAGTCTATAATCTTTGGAGGAGACCGCTCTACCTCTAGTACATGAACGCTGGTTCCATTCACAATATTGGGAAAATTTTCATGTAGAACTTGTTCCACTACATCTTCTGGACTTCTTTCTTCCTCCTCCCTTTCAGGGATTCCAATAATTCTGACGTTGGAACATTTGATGGCATCATTTATTTCCCTGATTCTGTTTTTGTGGCTTCTAAGCTGTTTGTTCCTGGCTTTCTCCTGATCCTTTCTCTCTGTTTGTCCTCCAGATCACTAATTCTATCTTCTGTCTCAGTTACCCTAGCTTTGAGAGAATTTAGATTAGATTGGAACTCATTGAGAGCATTGTGAACATCATCCCTGATGGTTTTCAGTTCTGCCCTAATCAATTCTGTTTTATCATCCATGGCTTTCTCCAACCTAGCTATTGCCTGGATAATTGTTAGCCTGAATTCCCTTTCCGACATATTCTCTATGTTGATAGCCATTAGCTCTGTTGCAGAAGGTCCATCCTCTGAATTTTTTGTCTGTTGGGCATTCCTCCTCCTAGTCATTTTGGTGAGAGATGGCTGAATGGACGTAGCTGGATATATCGACTGTGGTGCAGTCAAGGTCCACCCTGGAATGCTTCTGAGCAATCAGGAGTCCCCACCGAAATGAAAGAAAAAAGAAAGAGAAAAAAGGGAAAAAAAAGAGATAGAGAGACAGAGAGAGGAAAAAAAAAAGAAAGATAAAAGAGAACGCTCAGCCCAAATGGTACACTTACCCACAAGGTAAGATTTATGAAGTATACAAACAAAAACAGACAAACAAAAAGACTGATAAAAGTATATGACAAGAGAAATATATATATATATATATATATATATATATATAAAGAACCTCATCAAAAAAAAAAAAAAAAGAAAAACCCAAGAGTAAGATTTATATACTATCAGAAAAACACAAATACACAGAAACACTGGTGAAAGAAAAAGATGGGAGAGTGGTTATAAATTCTCAGTGTGGGCGAGGAAGGTTATTTTGATTCTTCTTGGATGTACCTTGATATCTTTGTTAAAGGACTCAACTTTCCTAAGATAAAGGGGGATTAAAAATTTGTTTACCTATAGGGATAGCATTGATTGGGTAAAGGGGATTACCTTGAAGTTTAACTCTATATGAATATTAAAAAATAAAAATAAAAAAGAATAAACTAAACTAAAATAAAATTTTAAAAAATTAAAAAATAGAAAAGCAAAAGAAAAACATGGATATATGTATCAAAAAGTTCAGGTTAAAGGTTATTATGTAATGTGATGTACTGGACATCTCACTGTGATGGTAAATAGGTTAAAAAATTATCTATATAAAAAAAATGAACCAGAATAGTGGGAATGAATTAAAAATAAAAGTTGTATCTATGGTTGTACTCTTCTTGTCTTCCCCCCCCATTGGCTTTCTGGGGGAGGGGTCTGCCACGTGGGTTTTCAGGCAGTGTTCCCTGAGTTAAGCCCTCCCGCCCCCTCAAGGGGGTGGGCTCTGAGGAATCCAGTTTTTCAGGCTTTTGTTCTCTGGAGGTTTTTTTGTTTTGTTTTGTTTTTCCTCTGGATGTTTTTATGTTTGTTTGTTCATTTGTTTTCTCTTGCCTTGACAGCTTTTGGTGGTTTTTGGAGGTTTAGAGGAAAGCAAACTGCACCCAGACCTTCCTCTTGGAGAGAAGCCTCAGTCTGTTCTCCTCTGAGTGCTGCAGAGCACATAAGTTCCCCCTCAGCTGCCAGCAGAGCGCATTACGAGTCGCAGTCCCTGGGGACACAGGAACTCCTGCTTGTAACCCAAAACCACGACAGTGGCGGCTGTCTGGGAAGCTCCAGACCACCAGAGAGGTTCCAAGCAGTGAGAGACACAGAGATTTTCCCACTGGCCCAGGCTGGGAGTGCCTGGTCTTTCCGGGTCTGAGAACACCAGGCTGGCGCCTGCGCGCACCTCTCAGGGGAGGGTGTGGGGTATGACTCAGGCTCTGATAGCACGGCAAGGTGCAAGCATGGGGACTGCAAAAACTCTGCTTCTGCCAGCTGGCAAGTCTCCCAGCCCCTCATGGGAGCCGGACCCCACGCACTCACAGACGCTCTCGCGGCTTAAGGACCAAGACATGGTTTCTCCACTGCACTCTCTCTGGCTCAGTGCCAGGGGTGGTGGACCTGAGTCCGGGGACTTAAGCCCCTGTCCCTAACCACCCCCATACACACAATTTCCCCCCGTGATCTTTGCTATTTTTGAGTGCTTTCAACCAGACTCCAAGTTAGTGCTGGTTCTTTGTCACAGGGCCCTCACATATTGCGTTATTACTTTCCAATGGGTCACTTCTGGTGGTTCCCTCCCCCTTTTGTTTATCATCCAATATCAGTCCAACATTCCCACTCTGCTTTACCTGCCCACTGGCATCTTCTGGCCCCGTAGAGATCCAGACATGTATAATTCTAATCTCAGGCTGATCAGAGTTCTTTGGTAGGTAATCAGCTCACTTTAGGGTAGAGGTTGAAACTGTGCCTGCTCCTACTTCCCCGCCATCTTGTCCCCCCCCCTTTTTTTTTTTAAGATTTTTATTTTATTTATTTGACAAACAGAGACCACATGTAGGCAGAGAGGCAGACAGAGAGAAAGGGGAAGCAGGCTCCCTGCTGAGCAGAGAGCCCAACGTGGGGCTCAATCCCAGGACCCTGAGATCATGACCTGAGCCAAAGGCAGAGGCTTAACCCACTGAGCCACACAGGAGCTCCAATGGGTCCCCTTTTCTAAAGAATGGAAATTATCACCCTCTAGAGGATGAACTCACAGAGAATAATTTTGGTGCCAGGCAGCTCACAAATACATATGAATGTGTTGATCTTCTGACTTTATAAGTTACTTCTCAACCATATGAAGCAGGTCGTTTCCAAACTTTAGTGATCTAGATCCTTCAAAGCCCTGATCTCCATATGCGTAATCTGAATTCCTTCCCAACATCATCATTTCTTTTCTTTGTTTTTCCTTGGAATAAATATACATGTAAATACATTTTATAGAGCTGTCTGAGATTCTGCTGAGTCCTGTGGAGAAATGGGAGCAATGTCTTACATTGACTGTGAAGGGTTTTCTTGTATCAGTTGTAATCCTTGGGCTGGGGCCCCAGTCATCCCAGTCTGATTGGGAAAAGTGAGACAGAAGTTCCCTTTGACCACAGGCCACCTCATAATCCCTCCATTGTAATGAACTCTTTATTTTGTGTAGAAATTTGCATCCCCAAGCCCAATGTGTCTCCTGTGAGGGATGGAACTTTGTCCTGAGTAGTTCTCCTGAAATCCTACATCTTTCCCGTCAGTTAAAAAATATCCTTCCACTGTTTGAATGTGAGATAGCTTGATTGTTTATTTATTTATGTGTTTGGTTTTTCTCTGTGGAAAGTTTGATGCACATGAGAGATGGAGCAGAAAGTAAACTAAAGGGAACACTAATATCTTTGGTCCTTATTGAAATTCTCTGTTCTGTACATGAGAGGTAACAATTGAATGCACATTGGAACAATGATAAAGTATCATGTCGATGTTTTCTTTATTCTTGGGTGTGTTTGTGTGTGTAGGTTTTTTATTTGTTTGTTTTGTTTGTAGATTCTACATATAAATGAAAACATATGGTATTTGTCTTTCTCTATCTGACTTGTTTTGCTTAGCATTATACTTTCTAGGTCCAGCCATGTTGTTACAAATAACAAGATACCATTTCCTTGGCTGAGTAGTATTTCAATATGTGTATGTATATACCACCTATTTCTCAACAGAAGGAGGAGCTTATATTTGCTATGAATTTACTACAACAGTCTATTTGGGTGCTTGACCACCAAACAATTTTACTAATTTTTCTCACGTATATTTCCTGTGGGGATAGCATGTATAGAATACTATCTAGATAACATCATAACAAAGCCATTAGTCTAATGGGGAATCTATAGACTCATAAAGTGGGAAAATAAAAAATGATAAATTCTGAACAACACTGAATAGTCTCTTACTGACAATATGGCAAACGTGTTTAGCTCCAAATGTATGTAGTTGTGCTTTCACATAAATGGCTCAGGTTTCTGACACTCATCCTGAGTAACTGACCCTGACAAATGCACACAGACCAGGAGGGTCAGGGTGAGGTTCAGGGTGGCTCTCCCTGGCAGCTCACTGCTCAGCCCACAGACTGCTTACTTCCATTCCAGAGCTGGTTATACCCCACTGAGGATGTTGCTTCCCAGGGCCCAGGACTCAGTTCAGAGCACTCAGCTGCATGTTACTGCCCTAGGTTCCCAAGCACCAGTCTCTGATACCAGCTTACAGCTTCTGCTGTGCCCGCTCCCCTCTCAGGCAGCACACATGCACAGTGGGGACCGCCAGACAGAGAAGTTTGTGTTCAGGCCTGAACCACTGTGGGATGAATCTTTGTAAATTGCCCACAGTAATAAACTCCCACATCGTCAGCCTCCACCCTGCTGATTGTCAGGGTCAAATCTGTCCCTGACCCACTGCCACTGAATCTGTCTGGGACCCCAGTGAAAAGGTTGGAAACCTTATAGATGAGGAGCTGTGGTGACTGGCCTGGCTTCTGCAGGTACCAACTCAAATAGGTGTTTCCATTACTGTCTATGAGGCTCTGACTGGCCCTGCAGAAGATGGAGGCTGGCTCTCTGAGGGTGACAGGCAGCAAGAGTGTGAAGTCTGTGTCATCACATCCTCCCTCCCTGGATCCTAAATTAATGAGAGATAAGTACAGATTGTGGAGAAACATTATAAGCCATTTTTATGATTTTAGGTTTCATTTATGTCAGGCTAAATCATATTTCGTGATTTGATTCTTGCTCTAAATATATCCAATATCCATGGATAACCCAAGAATTGCAGGGCACAGAGTGGCCACATTTTTACTTTCAGCATCTCACTAAAGCACTGTTCTTCATTCCCTTAAGTTTCCTCATAGCTTTCACTATCTCAAAACTAAATTTCCCAATTTGAGGGCAATCTCACCCCAAGACAGAGCACACATAGGGACTAACAGCACCTAGACAGCTCACCTTCCACACCCCCATTCTCCTTCCTCATTCTCCCTCTGCTCTTACCTGGTACCCAGAGCATCAGCAGCCCCAGGAGCTGAGAAGGGAACCTCAGTTTGAGAAGCTGAACTGATGAGTCCTAGTAAGTAAACACAAGCTCAGAGCTAACCTTTATGTCAGACTTCCAAGGGAAGGTCCTCTCCAGGGACAATATGCTAATCCTGTTGTGGGTGTGGCAGAGTGAAAAGAGCCAAAGACAGGGATCAGGTCCCTCTCCTGGGAGTGCAGTAACTTAAAATGTTTTCTGTGTTTGCAGGGAAACTAACAGAGACAAATTCCTTACTGCCTGGGTGGGATGCAGGATCTCCCTGTGATAACTGGGATCTGTTTCAGGACACGGTGCTCATAGCCTGCTTTCTGAGAAAACTCCAGAGACCCTGATGATACACGCATGAGTGTCCAGAGTTCATTTCTGGCAGGTGAATGGCCATCCTGCCTGGATTCCTGTCAGCTAATGTCTAGGAGACAACAGGTCCTGCTCCTACTCCAGCTGATTGGCCAGCAATCTCCAGATCCCAGAATGAACTAGAGATGTTTCAGGAGTCTCTGGGATCTGCTGTTTCTAGGTTAATGGTTTTAGACAATTTATTAGTGATTTATTAATGAATTAAACTCATCTTGGGACCTCATGAATTATCTACTCTTTGAGAAGATGAACGTGAAAAGAACATGACAGGTAAAGAAGAATCTCAAACTTACAGGAGGAGAACTCCTAGTCCTGCAGCAGAGAATAGGAGAGAAGCAAAATGTTATTCTTCAGACAGTGAATATGAAGTTTGTGGTAACAGTTTGTTACAACCTGGTGTGTATCCTGCCATACTTCTCCCTCTCTTCCCAGAGAGACAGATAGATGGATAGATAGATAGACAGACAAGACAGACAGTTGATAGACACATACACACCATATGGTGCATATTAGATAGGGTAAACACACACACATACCCCATATCAAACAAAGAGATTTCTTAAGTCAACATGTTCTAAGAGGATGGACAGAATGAATAATGTTTCCCATTTCCCAGAAAACAATGTTTCCCTTCCCATACAGAGGCTTCCTCATCACGTGTAAGCAGTTTCTGTCAGGTAGTCTGGTTCCTTATTAGTTCTGTGTGAGAAGATGTTGTCTCTCACTTGGCTTTTCTGTTCAGCATCCGCAGCTCTGAGTCTGTAGTTCACATTGAGATTCTGTAGGTGAGAATAGCAAGGACTGGGATAAAATTTCTAATAATTTGAGGTCACCTGTACCCATGACGGACATTTTCTGGGGTCTTGGATGAACCACAGTCACCGTGGAAGAGGGTGCAGGGTCAGAGCTGCTTGGGACATCAGTTTGCCAATCATCCTTCATTAAAGTAGGGTCATAACCTGATGATTCTGCCTGTGTCAGCCTGATGTAGGTGTTAGTCAGTTGTTGGTGAGAATTGTGTCAACCTCAAATTACCTCACAACTCAAGTCACTGTCAGGCAAACAAAATCTTAGAGAAACTGAAGGAATAGAATTTGTAGTTCTGTTAGATCTTAGGGAATTCAAATCCAAGGTCATACTGAATTGAAGAGTTACTGAATACATGCAAGTCCAGGCAAGATAATACAACAAATGTCGGTCTGAATATCTTCAAGGAACTCCTCCTAGAGTGCAATTTTGTACCATAGTTGGAAGAATTATTATGTAAAAATGGTAATGAAAGTAAACCCTGAACTCTATGGAGGGACTTGGGACTTGAGGACAAGTTGGGATAGAAGTAGGACTAATAGCCCATGTCCCCTATGTTACTAGTTGTCATTTTATTTACTCTTTCATATGTCTTCTCCCTTGGTATTTTCTTAGAGTGCTAGCCAATGCAATCCTGCATCTTATTCTTGAAGATGCCGGCCCTCCTAATGAATCCTGCTGGTGAATGATTCAGAAAGTTAAACCAGTGGAAATGAAAGAAAACAGGAAAAAAAAAACAAAAAGGAAAATATAAGATAATATTATAAATCTTTTTTTTATTTTTTTAAGATTTCATTTATTTATTTGACAGAGAAAGATCACAAGTAGGCAGAGAGTCAGGCAGAGAGAGAGAGAGAGAGAGAGAGAGAGAGGGAAGCAGGCTCCCTGCTGAGCAGAGAACCCAATGCGGGACTCGATCCCAGGACCCTGAGATCATGACCTGAGCCGAAGGCAGTGGCTTAACCCACTGAGCCACCCAGGCGCCCCAATAATATTATAAATCTTAAGATGAGTTTAGAAACTATTCATTACACATGTTAAATTAAGAATCACAATATCTAACACTGTGTGTCAAATATACTAAAAAAATAAGAATCACATTATCCATTATCCTATGTGAATCCTCAATATGTGCAAATTTGGCTGAAAATTATTCATCCATCATGTTTATTTACAGTGTATTGGTTTTGAAACTATTTTTTGTATAAAGCATTCCTAAGAACCTTTGACTTCAAAAATATTACTATTTCCTACAAACCTTAACATGAAAATGTTAAAAGTCTCCTTTTGTGTTTGGTTGTTTATCTCATAATTTCTTGCCTCGAAATACCTAAAAAATGCAAAACCTTCTAAAAGTTCCTTCTTGACAGAGGAGGCTTTGATATTTTCCTCTGCTACCTGTAGACTGAAGAAAGACTGTTCCTAATTCCTCAGAGGGCCATGAGAGGAGGTCATTTATAAGATTCAAAGATCTAGATATTTCTTTTTTTTTTAAGGATTTTATTTATTTATTTGACAGACAGAGATCACAAGTAGGCAGAGAGGCAGTCAGAGAGAGAGAGGAGGAAGCAGGCTCCCTGGTGAGCAGAGAGCCCGATGTGGGGCTTGATCCCAGGACCCTGGGATCATGACCTGAGCCGAAGGCAGAGGCTTTAACCTGCTGAGCCACCCAGGCACCCCCAAGATCTAGATATTTCAAAGCCCTGATCTCCATATTCGTAATCTGAAATCCTTCCCAATATTGTCATTTCTTTTCTTTGCACTTTTTGGAATAAGTAAATAAGTAAATAAATTTTCTAGAGCTGAGATTCATGTGAGTCCTTGAAGAAATGGCAGCAATGTCTTATCTTGGGTGGGTAGGTTATTCCTATATTAATGCTAATCCTTCAGCATGGACCCCAGTAACCCCAGTCTAATTGGGAAAGTGAGATAGAAGTTCCCTTTGACCACAGGCTACCTCATAATCCCTCTATTTAATAAATATTTCACTCTATGTAGCAATTTGCATCCCCAGCCCTAAAGTGTATCCTGTGAGGGATGGAACTTCTGTCCTGAGGAGTTCTCATGAATTCCTACTGCTTAGTTGTCAGTTAAAAGATATAAAGCACAGAGGGGATAAAGATGTTTGCAGCCATTCCATTCTAGATCAGTAACTGGTTGTTTCCAGTTTGGGGTTGTCATAAACAATGATGTCATGACATTCCTTGAGCATGTACACTCTCAATTCTGTTGGGCATATCAGAGTATAAATAAGTACTGTGTCCCGGGGTGTGTGTATATTCATTTGTAGATAATCACAAACAACTTTCCTACACAAATGTGCCAATACACATTTCAGCAGCAGCACGTGAAATGTCCACTAGCTCTTCAGCCTCACCACAACTTAATCTTGGCAGTTTGCTCAACATTAGCCCATCTGGTTGTGCCATAGCAACAATACAGTGAGATTTTCATTTGCAGTTCCTTCATTACTGATCAAATTTACCCCCTTTGTATGTAATTACTTACCATCTTTGTACAAAGAATTGCATATTGTGGCTCTTTTTCCCCCTTTACTTGTACTAGTTATTTCTCTAGGCTTATTAGAAGCTATTTGATCATATGTGTTGCAGATATCTGGGGCTTCCCTGGTTCGATCTGTGTCCTAACTGAGGCAGATCTCCCCCCAGAGCACTGACCCAGGCACTGACATGGGCTCTGGACAGCAGTGTGGGCTGCAAAGGGCCATCTGGGCTTCCAGCTCCCAAGATCATTCATGTCCTCTTCTCTGCCCTTGAGCAACTCATCCCCAGGTGGTCATGGCAGAGGATGCTGAAGGCTCAGCCTGAGGGAAGGATTTCTCTCCTGTGTCCTCCTGCCTTACCTATCGCTTAAATTTCTCCCGATGGCCTTTGGCACAAGCCCATTAAGAAAAAAACAGAAGCCATTCAACTCTCGCTTTCCCAACCTTTTTTTGTTTGTTTGTTTGTTTTGTTTTTCTTTTTTTTATTTAATCATTCTTTTTAATTTATTTTCAGCATAACCGTATTCATTGTTTTTGTACCATACCCAGTGCTCCATGCTGTCCATGCCGTCTCTAATACCCACCACCTGGTTCCCCCAACCTCCCACCCCCCCACCTCTTCAAACCCTTCAGATTGTTTTTCAGAGTCCATAGTCTCTCATTGTTCACCTCCCCTTCCAATTTCCCCCAACTCCCTTCTCTTAACTCCCCATGTCCTCCATGCTATTTGTTATGCTCCACAAATAAGTGAAACCATTTGATAATTGACTCTCTCTGCTTGACTTATTTCACTCAGCATAATCTCTTCCAGTCCCGTCCATGTTGCTACAAAAGTTGGGTATTCATTCTTTCTGATGGAGGCATAATACTCCATAGTGTATATGGACCACATCTTCCTTATCCATTCGTCCTTTGAAGGGCATCTTGGTTCTTCCACAGTTTGGCAACCGTGGCCATTGCTGCTATAAACATTGGGGTACAGATGGCCCTTCTTTTCACTACATCTGTATCTTTAGGGTAAATACCCAGTAGTGCAATTGCAGGTCATAGGGAAGTTCTATTTTTAATTTCTTGAGGAATCTCCACACTGTTCTCCAAAGAGGCTGCACCAACTTGCATTCCCACCAACAGTGTAAGAGGTTTCCCCTTTCTCCACATCCTCTCCAACACATGTTGTTTCCTGTCTTGCTAATTTTGGCTATTCTAACTGGTGTAAGGTGATATCTCAATGTGGTTTTAATTTTAATCTCCCTGATGGCTAGTGATGATGAGTTTTTTCATGTGTCTGATAGCCATTTGTATATCTTCATTGGAGAAGTGTCTGTTCATATCTTCTGCCCATTTTTTGATATGATTGTCTGTTTTGTGTGTGTTGAGTTTGAGGAGTTCTTTATAGATCCTGGATATCAACCTTTTGTCTGTACTGTCATTTGCAAATATCTTCTCCCATTCCGTGGGTTGCCTCTTTGTTTTCTTGACTGTTTTCTTTGCTATGCAGAAGCTTTTGATCAAGGAAGCAGTTTTATCACCGCTACTCCAACTTCCACATAAATGGTCATCACATCAGGAGTTAGAGCTTACTGACAGTCAGACATTATCCATCCAAAGGTCCTGATATTATCAGAGAAGTCCATGAAGTCACCCCATTTGGGCTGGGGAAAAAGCGCCATTGCTTATGGAAGTGTGATATTGATCCCATCCACTTACCTTCCCTTTGTCTCAGTTTCTGAGTCTTTGAAACTGTGACAACAATGGTTCTGTTTGCAGTTTAAACAAAAGTAAGGTATTAAGCACTGTATCAAACACATTTCATATATTATTTTTTATTACTATCACTACTGTGTTCAGTGTTCCCATAATCATGGTCATCATAGGTATACTGAGGAACCTCAGTTTATCATAGAGAGACATGTGGAAGACGAACTTAGAACTAATTCAAGTATGTCTCATCCACAGCCACATTAAGATCTAGGGCTGTTTTTTAGCAACCAACTCACAATTCCTAAATAGAATTATTTTGCCTTGATCTATACTAATTGCTCAGGGGTTCCATCAAGCCTGCCAGACCTGTTCATTGTGTTTCTTTTTACCACCCAGTATCAAAATCTCACCTAAATAAAGGTTAAAACATCATGGGCTGTTCTTCTTTCTTACATAATCCTTATATTTTCTGTTTCATCTTTTTCTAGTTCTTTAATACTTGACCCATGACTCACAGGAAGGAAAAATTACCCCCATCATGTTGTGGGACCTGTAGTTGCATACTTTCAGAGTTCTGGGCCTTGGGCCTCTATAAAATGTCACACTGAGAAAGATCTCCCAGGGCAGTATTTTATAAAATGAAGGATTTTATCTGTTTGGGGGCTAAGGAATTAGTGTCATGATAGTATATTTTAATAATAAAAGCTAGACTAATGGATTGAAACAGAGTATAATATAAGAAAATAGAAAACAAAAGTATGTTGTATGGTTGGATGGTAAGAAAAGCTTCATGGATATTTTCTCTATTAGACACATGCTGTGTAATATGTGCAAAGATGATCCAAAAATAAAAGGGACACTGTCTTAATAAATGCCTGCAATACACCGAGGCTTACCCACTTTCCTAGTATGTCACAAGACTTCTGTACTATTCCTTTGAATGAAAAAAATAATTGTGATGTATTTATGTAATAGTGAACTATTCAGCAGGAAAAGAACGAATTATGGCCACACCAACAACAGAGATGAAGTTCAAAAAACACATTGATCAAAAGAAGCAAGTCATCAAAAAAGTACATGCTGTATAATTCCACTTATATGAAGGTCAGAAACAGAGAATATGTGCTCAATGTGGCTAGAAAACAGAAGAGGGGTGGCCTCTCATGGTATGTGTGTGGGGGCTGGGTATGGAATCGACAGGGAAGGAGACTGAGAGAGCTTTTGGATGCTAGAGACAGTCTCTGTCTTGACGTGTTTTTTGTTGTACTAGTGTTTTTTTAATAAATGTAGTTAAATAATGAGTAGAGATTATGGAATCAAAACAACAGATTCTTTTTCCGTCTTCTTCCTTTACAACCACTGGCATGTTGAGTAATGGGAACTGTTGAGAACCCCTGACTTCTCATCTCTAGAGGATTATTGTGTGATGAATTACGGTAGATGAATGAGTCCTTCATACAGTATTCAATACACAGTAAGTCCTCAAGATTTCACTCAATAGCAGTTGACAGTGTAGTTGTTGATGTTTATTAGTTTTATTAGTAGTAGCAGCATTATAGTAGTAGTGTCCGAAGTATTAGTACTAATGTTAGTAGTACTAGTATTTGCAATACTAGTATTAGTCATAGCAGTATTAGTAGTATTAGCAGTGTTTGCTTGGATGTGTCTTCCTTTATTTGCCTACTTCACAGAGTGTTTATCAGAGATAGGATTCAAGGTCCATCCCATGGATGAATTCCGCTACAGGCCTGCAAGAGAAATTTCATTTTAGAATTACTGAGGTTTGGGATTTGTGTCATCAAGAAAGGAAGCTTTCAAAGGACAAAGTCCCTTTATCCTTGAGTCCTGCTAGCCCTTCCCCAAAGCAGCTCATGCCCGGAGGAACAGACCACAGAGCAAAACGCAGCTTCAGGAACCACCTCGAGCACAGCGCACTCCTCCCTCCGCAGTCCCCACCCAGCCAGGGGGTTGGGGCAGTAGCACCGTGGGAGGAAGGATATAATCCCGCTGGCAGTAATAACTGGCAGCATCCTCAGCCTCTACTGCGCTGATTTTGAGGATGAATTCTCTGTCTGACTGAATCGCAGAGAACCGGTCTGGGACACCAGACTTGAGGTTATCAGCATCATAGATGAGATGCTGAGGAGCCTGGCCTGGCTTCTGCTGATACCAGCTCAGATCATTGCTGATGCTGTTGTTGGCCCTGCAGGTGATGAACACGCCCTCTCTCAGGGACAGGGAGAGGAAGGCTGGAGATTGGGTCAGCCCCGCGTGCCAACGGACAGCTCAGTAGAGAGCAAAACACAAAGTCACCATTGTTTACCAGGTCCCACTCCACGTTCCTCCCAGAATATTCTGGCAGCCCTGGTCCCCTAATCTGAGAGCACCTGGGTTTCCGAGGCGAGGGGAGACCCCAGGCCAGGGATCCACAGGGAGGATCCCTGGGGAGATCCCACAGTCAGGAGGAGAGGACTCCCACCATCTCGGGGATGTCCCCTCCACTCCCTTCCTCACCTGGGAGGCAGGTCAGCAAAAGGCAGAGGAGTTGGGTCAGGACTCCCATGTTCAATCCAAGGCCCAGCCTGAGGCTCTTTTTTGCCCGGAATGTCTGAGCAGCCTCTTCATGAAGATGCTGAAGAGCAGAAGTGGGCTCTGGGGGAAACATGCAAATCACTGAGCTGTTGGGCAGGTCCGCGGCAGGTGCAGAACCAGCCCTTCTTGGGGGAATCACACAGACACAGGGTTCACTTCTTGTCCTGGGGAGCTTCACCCCACTGTTTGTCAGAAGTAAAAGTCTCTATATTTTGTGATACTTGTTTGTCCTCAGAGTCTAAGAGTTTGTGATTAGAACAGGGGGTCTTCCTCCTAAGAATGAGAAATGAAAAGAAGATGACTCCCTAAGACCTAAACCTTCCTATGAGTACACACTTTTGACTGTGGATTTACCGGGACATCATGCTCTAGAAAGGCCTGGAAGGCTCCATCTTCATCCTTACCTCGAATAGATGCCGTGAGCCCCAGGGGAGAAGAGGGAAGGAGCTGATGCCTGGGACGCAAAACCCCCACCCTCATACAGATCCAGTGTTATAATTAATACCATTATTTTTTATTCTCATAAATGACCCTAAGTTTGGGTGAAATGTATTGGGGAAACCTAGATGCTGACTCCATTCTTAGTCTATTAACTATTCTTACTTGAAAAACAGAAATGTGTGTAAAAGTGTGTTACTACCTTCATCTCATCTACCTTTTTGATTGAAAAGGTTTTATTCGGAACCCATTATATTACGATTATATCAGTAGATCATCTGGGCTCACTGGGGCTCCCAGGATCATCATCCACTTGGTTCAACATAAAATGTCCCAGAGCTACTCTTCCCAGAAGACTTCTACAGGGTTGCCAAGTGGGAAGCGGGTTATTGTGAATCACCTTCAATCCCGAGTACCTTGTGATTTTTTATTTGAGCTTTACATTGTAAGCCTGTGGGATTCTTTGGAATGAGAGGGGTCTGTTTGTCCTATTTTTTCTTAGGTCCAGATCCACAGCACCTCAGATGTTGCCTCTACCACTGGCAGCCTGTCAGGACCCACAGCTGATCCCATACGGTTGCTCAGAGGGTGGCTGTCCATGTCCCTGTGTCCAGCTGCAGCCCTGAAGGTGAATTCCCAACAAAGCACAAAACCAGCACTTGGAGATGAACGTTTACACTCTGGACCTCAGAAGGTCAGGGAAATCTGTCCTCCTTCTCAGCAGCTCTGGGGCAGCAAGGACCAGTGCTCTATGTTCTGCAGGTGCATTTCGCACAAGTCAGAGGCTGTATCATTTTCAACCTTCCCAAGAATTCCCTGCACAAATGCCAAGCTCTCTTAACTATGTCCATGTGATTTAAAATCAGACAAAAAGAAAACCACCATTTTATTCACATAAACTTCATAATGTTGAAGTATTTCTACATTCTTGCTAATTCCTAATATTCTTTTTTTTTATTTTACTAATTGTTTTTGTTTTGTTTTGTTTTATTTTTTTATTTTTCAGTGTAACAGTATTCATTATTTTTGCACCACACCCAGTGCTCCAAGCAATCCGTGCCCTCTCTAATACCCACCACCTGGATCCCCCAACCCCCCACCCCCCCACCCCTTCAAAACCCTCAGATTGTTTTTCAGAGTCCATAGTCTCTCATGGTTCACCTCCCCTTCCAATTTCCCTCAACTCCCTTCTCCTCTCCATCTCCTCTTGTCCTCCATGCTATTTGTTATGCTCCACAAATAAGTGAAACCATATGATAATTGACTTTCTCTGCTTGACTTCCTAATATTCTTGAAATTTACTATATCTTGCCACCATATTTTTATAATGTAAGGGGAAGAAAATATTAAAATGTTATCTACATTTATGCATTTGTGTTTATAGGTGACATTGATCTATTTATTCTTTTTCATATTATATTTTCTTTTTTTTTTCTTTTTTTTTAAAGATTTATTTATTTATTTATTTGACAGAGAGAGAGAGAGATCACAAGCAGGCAGAGAGGCAGGCAGAGAGAGAGGGGGAGAAGCAGGCTCCCTGCTGAGCAGAGAGCCCGATGTGGGGCTCGATCCCAGGACCCTGAGATCATGACCTGAGCCGAAGGCAGAGGCTTAACCCACTGAGCCACCCAGGCGCCCCTCATATTATATTTTCATATCTTCTTATCAACATTAACTTTTTATAAAAAGTGTTGAAAGATTATTCTCCATATGATCTAATCTAAAAGAAATAGTTTGGGGCATTCAAAAATATTTGTAAAGCCAATGTATACCATACAGAAACATTTTTATTCATCTTCTGATGTACTTAAGGGGAAAAAACTGTATCAAAGAATAGGTAATACTTCCAGTTGTAAAATAAATAAGTCATGGGGATATAAGGTACAGCATAGAGAATATAGCCAATGATATTTAATAACTTTGTATGGTGACAGATGGTAACTCTTAACGTGGTGAGCATTGCATAAGGTATAGAAATGTTCAATCACTGTATTGTATACCTGAAACTAACATTGTATGTTAACCATAAATAATGGTTAACATAAATAATAAATATATAAATTAGGTAATAGATTTCTGCTCATTCTGTGGATCTTGTAGTTCTACAACTTTGTTTTTAAATGTTGCTTTTACTTTTATTTGTCCATTAAACTTCCATAAAAGTTTTAAAATCAACTAGGTCCTAATAGGTTAAGAAAATTTAAAAAAATGAATGACTAAATTATGTCTCCATTATAGATGTCCTACAATGGTAGATTCATATCCCTGACCAGGGCACTGGAGAGGTTTCTTTACTGATGTGTTGACATTACAAATCAGCAGTGATGGGGTGCCTGGGTGGTCAGACAGTTAAGCATCAGACTCTTGATTTCAGCTCAGGTCATGATCTCAGGGACGTGATATCATGTTCTACTTCGGGCTCTGCGTGGAGTGCAGAGACGGCTTAAGATTCTCTCTCCTCCTCTCCCTCTGCCCTTCTCCCGGGCCCCCTATTAAGAATATTTAATTTTATCATTATTCTGAATTAATAATTCTACTAGTGCACTTGTCAACCTTAAACAAAAAATAGCCAGTTATTTTACTAGCAAAAGAAGCTTACTTGAGAAAAGGATAAGAATTGCAATCCAGGTCAAAACAAACTTTGGCAAACCACCACTGAGTCTGAGGAGGCCAAAGGAAGGTCCGCTTTTATTATGCATTAGGAGGAGATTGGGGCAGATTATTTTGTACAAATGCTCACTGGAGGACAGTTGGAGGTTGTGGTGGTTTCTCATTGGCTGCAAGCAGTGGTTATTGCTTGCAGGGAGAGTTCATCCTTCTTTTTCTTACAAGCAGGAAGTGAATTCCTATGTGAAAAGTGTCTTTCCTTGTTGAGAGAATTCTTACATTTCTTCTTCCCATTGGTTATGCAGACTCTAACCATGGAATGGTATGTCTAGGAGAACTTCCCAGTTTAGATGAGGTTTTCTTTACTCTTTTTAATCCAACAAAATCAATATTGTTTGTCAAGGAGAATAATGACAGGGCAGGTGCATCTGTGACTACTGTTGGTAGCACCCTCCTGTTAACAAACATGTAATAGCTGTGTTCTTCTCAGTGGCAGCAGGGCATTACTGTTCTCATTGCCCTGTGCTTGTTGCCATGTCACCTCTTTACAGAGTCATGTGGAAAACCTGAATATAGAATATCATCTTTGTCATGATTAGGAGATATCATATTTCTTCCTCCCTTTTTTTGTTTGAAGCTATTCTTTTTTTTTATTATTTTATTTATTTATTTGAAAGACAGAGATCACAAGTAGGCAGAGAGGCAGGCAGAGAGAGAGAGAGGAGGAAGCAGGCTCCCTGCAGAGCAGAGAGCCCAATGTGGGGCTCAATTCCAGGACCCTGGGATCATGACCTGAGCCAAAGGCACAGGCTTTAACCCGCTGAGCCACCCAGGTGCCCCGAAGCTATTCTTCAATGGAGGTCATGAGCAGAGCTCCTACTTGAGGGTTCTGAGCAATAGGGATGAAATCAAGAGGTATTTGTTAAGAAGCAGAGGCTGTGGAATCAGGAGTGCTCTGTAGAGTTGCTTGGTTTGTGCACTGCGCAAATGTGCCCAGCTAAAGGGAATTAACAGGGCTGAAAGGTAATTCTGCATATTTGTTTGCTGAACCATGTGAATAGAATTTTGTTAGTAGGATGTGCATCCATATGGTTCATTAGTACATGGACAGTTCTTCTCTCAGTGAGCCTGTGGAATTAGACAGATGTCATCCTCAAAGCACTGACTCCTTCTCTTGTGATAGCATATTCACTATAGCTCGGCACCATTCTCCCCTCAGGCTTGTACACCTGAAGCCAAGATCTGAGACTGGACAATGGGACATGAGGTTGTCTGTTAGCTTTCAAACTCTGTCTTTAAAACAGAAAGAAGCACTTCATGGATCTATCACAGCGGCAGCAAACTCAACATTTAGAAGCAGGTTATCTGAATTCTAGCTGGAGAATCACATACAGCGTATCAGATAGGAAGCCAGTCCCAGTATTGTGTTTGTTCTGAATCTCTGATTGTAAGAAGAAGTCTCATAGATGAGACTCTAAATTCAGCCTGCCTAGAAAAGCAAGATCTGAAATTGGCAAACTATGGTTCATGGGAACCATCAGGCCGACTGCCCGCTTTTGAGGGACTTATGCTAAAAATTGATTTTTCATTTAAATCATTGAGAAAAATAAAAAACAGGTTAATTTTATGTGACACAAGAAAGGTAGGTGAAATTCAAATTCAGGGCCTTATGGGGATATACAGTTTTTCTCTTTCACATTAGTATTGAGGAAGACTACTTTTTTAAATTTTTTTTATTTTTTTATAAACATATAATGTATTTTTATCCCCCGGGGTACAAGTCTGTGAATCGCCAGGTTTACACACTTCACAGCACTCACCATAGCACATACCCTCCCCAATGTCCATAACCCCACTCCCCTCTCCTGACACTCCTCCCCCCATGAACCCTCAGTTTGTTTTGTGAAATTAAGAGTCACTTATGGTTTGTCTCTCTCCTGATCCCATCTTGTTTCATTTATTCTTTTCCTATACCCCAAACTCCCCATGTTGCATCTCCACATCCTCATATCAGGGAGATCATATGATAGTTGTCTTTCTCCGATTGACTTATTTCACTAAGCATGATACCTCTAGTTTCAATCACGTCATCACAAGTGGCAAGATTTCATTTCTTTTGATGGCTGCATAGTATTCCATTGTGTATATATACCACCTCTTCTTTATCCATTCGTCTGTTGATGGACATCTAGGTTCTTTCCATAGTTTGGCTATTGCAGACATTTCTGCAAAGAAGACATCCAGATGGCCAACAGACACAT
>NW_019154395.1:0-35025 GCF_002288905.1 Enhydra lutris kenyoni | reverse complement strand
AAAGGTAATGTTGGCCTCATAGGAAGAGTTTGGAAGTTTTCCTTCCAATCTGTTTTTTGACACAGCCTCAGTAGAATAGGTATTATTTCTTCTTTAACTGTTTGGTAGAATTCCGCTGGGAAGCCATCCAGCCCTGGACTCCTGTTTGTTGGGAGATTCTGATTACTACTTCAATTTCTTTGCTGGTTATGGGTCTGTTCAGGTTTTCTACCTCTTCCTCTTTCAGTTTTGGTAGTTTGTAAGTATCTAGAAATGCATCCATTTCTTCCAGACTGCCTAATCTGTTGGTATATAGTCACTCGTAATATGTTCTTACAGTTGTTTGTATTTCCTTGGTGTTGGTCATGATCTCCTCTCTTACAGTCATGATTTTATTAATTTGTGTCCTTTCTCTTTTCTTTTGGATAAGTTTGGCTAGGGGTTTGTTGATCTTATTAATTCTTTCAAAGAACCAGCCTCTAGTTTCATTGATCTGTTCTACTCTTCTTTTGTTTTCTATTTCATTGATTTCTGCTCTAATCTTTATCATTTCTCATCTCCTGCTGGGTTTCAGCTTTATTTGCTGTTTTTTATGCACCTCATTAATAGCCTTTTTATTTTCATTTGATTAGATTTTTAGTTCTTTAATTTCTCCAGATAGGGATTCTCTAGTATCTTCTATACGTTTTGTCAAGCTCACCTAGAATCTATACAATCATTTTTCTGATTTCTAGTTACAATGTTTTACCATTATCCATAGTTATTTAGTCTCTGATAGTGAGCACTGTCTCTTTTCCTTTTTTCTGGGAAATATTTTTTCTGGATATTTTATTTATAGAAATATAGATGAAAACTAGAGCAAGAAAGAAATAAAAAATAAAAATAACATCCATGCTCTTATGAAATATACACTAGTCTAATCAGAAGAGATCTGAAACCAAAAAGGAATAAAAAAAGAAAAAAGAGAGAATATAATGGAACATGTAGACAGAAGAAGGTGACACACTTGGTCCTGGGTGTTTTTTGTAGATCCTGGGTTCTGGGTCCATTTTTTAGAAGACATTTGATCCCAAAATTGGAAAGAAAGAAAGAAAGGAAGGAAGGAAGAACTGCATATATAGTTATTTACAATAATATAATTGAATACAGGAAAAGGACACTGGAATGTTGGATATATCTATAAAATGTAATTTTAAAAAGTGAGAATTTTAAAAGACCTGGAAAAGAGTTGATAAAGTAAGAAACTAGTTGAAAAGGAAAAAAAGAAAAGAAAATTTTAAACTGAAAGACAAATGGATCAAAAGAAAAAACCTCAAATTCTATATAGTATTTTCCCTAGTCCTGGAGCTTTTCAATTCTGTGTGATCCATAAACTTATTAGACTGATATGTCTTCTGAGGGAGGGCCCTGCTGCACTCTGAATCCCACGTGTCTTTGCCTGGGTGGAATTACACCATCCCTTGCCAGCGGCTCAGCTCAGTGTAAGCTGTTTTGTGTTGCTCTGTGTGGTTTTTGTTCCTTGAAGGTTTTCTGTGATGCTTTAGAGGATGAAAATAAATACGGTGGCATCCCAATCTCCAGCCCTGAAGTTGAAAGATCCCAGCCCCCACTCATTAGTGAGTCCTCAGGGAAAAGCAGTCAATCTCTTGAAGGATTACTTTGGCTATTTGGGGTCTTTTGTGGTTCCATACAAATTTTAGGATTATTTGTTCTGATTCTGTGAAAAAAATGTTGGTATTTGCATGAAATCTGTAGATTTCTTTGGGTAGTATGGACATAATAAAAATATTTGTTCTTTCAATATATAAGCATAGAATATCTTTCCATTTGTCTGTGTCATCATCAATTTTTTTCATCAATAGTTTTCACAGTATAGGTTCTTTCACCTCTTTGGTTAGGTTTATTCTTAGGTATTTTATTATTTTTAATGGAATTGTTTTCATAATTTTTCTTCCTACTGCTTCATTATTAGCATACAGAAATGCAATGGACTTCTGTACATTGATTTTTCTATCCTGTAATTTTATAGAATTCATTTATCAGTTCTAGTATGTTTTGGTGGAGTCTTTAGGGTTTACTGTATATAGTATCATGTCATCTGCAATAGTAAAATATTTTCTTCTTACTAATTTGGATGCTTTTTTTCCTTTTTCTGGTCTGATTGTTGTGGCTAGGACTGATTGCTGTGGCCAATACTATATTGCATTTCTACCATTTGCAGGGTCCCTCCTCAGAGAGTGGTTGCCCAATAATGCCATGGCTCACAGCTTATGGCAAACCAAGCTGAGAACCCACTCTCAGGCTTGCTGATTATAGCTGTTTTCCCCTATTCCAATGCTTGGGAACTTGGCTGACTCAAGCACCCCCATTCTTTCTGTGACCTCGGGGATCCTGAAACCACACTGTCCCACCTAGGACTTTTCTCTGATTCATCACCTGAGCACCTTTCAGACAGGGATATTCTCATAGGAGCAGACATCTAAAAGTTCCACGTTTGCACTCTATAACTATAGCACTTTCCAGTAGCCAACTTTGGGAGGCTACCTCCCTCCACCATATATCTTCTGATATATCCCCTCAGATTTATTTCTCCACACCTCCTGTCTTGAGAAAGTGGTCACTTTTCTATTTGCAGAATTGCAACAATTATTTTCTCAGATCTCAGGTTGAATTCACAGGTGTTCACAATGATTTGATAGATATCTAGCTGAATTCAAAGGACCAGATTAAACAAAGGTCCCCTACTCTTCTGCCTTCTACCCTACCCCCTACAATTTTTAATTGTTTAATTACATTTTAGTTCAAGTAATATTTAGTTGATACCTTGAATTTTTTTCCTTTTTTAAATTTTTTTTATTAAATTTTTTTTAATTAACATATAATGTATTATTAGCCCAAGGGGTACAGGTCTGTGAATTGTCAGGCTTACACAATTCACAGCACTCACCATAGCACATACCCTTCCCAAAGTCCACAACCAAACCATCCTCTCCCTAACCCCCTCCCCCTGGCAACCCTCAGTTTGTTTTGTGAGATTAAGAGTCTCTTATGGTTTTTCTCCCTCCTAACCCCATCTTGTTTCATTTTTTTCCTTCTTAACCCCATAAACCCCCCACTATGCCTCTCATCTTCCTCATATCAGTGAGATCATATGATAATTGTCTTTCTCTGATTGACTTATTTCACTCAGCATAATATCCTCCAGCTCCAACCACATCACTGCAAATGGCAAGATTTCATTTCTTTTGATGGCTGCATAATATTCCATTGTATACATATACCACATCTTCTTTATCCATTCATCTGTTGATGGAAACCTAGGTTCTTTCCACAGTCTGGCTATTGTGGGCATTACTGCTATAAACATTTGGGTGCACGTGCCCCTTCGGATCACTACATTTGTATCTTTTGGGTAAATACCCAGTAGTGCAATTACTGGGCTATAGGGTAGGTCTATTTTCAACTTTTTGAGGAAACTCCATGCTGTTTTCCAGAGTGGCTGCACCAGCTTGCATTCCCACCATGAACAGAAACATGCAGAAAAATGAAACTGGACAATTTCCTTGCACCACACACAAAAATAGACTCAAAATGGATGAAAGACCTCAATGTGAGAAAGGAATCCATCCAAATCTTTGAGGAGAACACAGGCAGCAGCCTCTTTGACCTCAGCCATAGCAACTTTTTCAGTTGCCAAAGGCAAGGGAAGCAAGGGCAAAAATGAACTATTGGGATTTCATCAAGATCAAAAACTTTTGCACAGCAAAGGAAACAGTCAACAAAACCAAAAGACGACTGACAGAATGGGAGAAGATATTTGCAAATGACATATCGGATAAAGGGCTAGTATCCAAAATCTATAAAGAACGTATCAAACTCAATACTCAAAGAACAAATATTCCAATCAAGAAATGGACAGAGGACATGAACAGACATTTCTGCAAAGAAGACATCCAGATGGCCAACAGACACCTGAAAAAGTGCCCCATATCACTTGGCATCAAGGAAATATAAATCAAAACCACAATGAGATACCACCTCACACCAGTCAGAATGGCTAAAATTAACAAGTCAGGAAATGACAGATGCTGGCAAGGATGCAGAGAAAGGGGATACCTTGAATTTTTTACAGTTTCTAACTTAATTAATTTAATTTATTTAATTCCAGTTAGTTAACAGTGTTAAATGTATTAGGTATACAATATAGTGGTTTAACAATTCCATACATTACTTAGTGCTCATCGAGATAAATGGACTGCTAATCCACATCACCTATTTCACCCATTCCCCCACCCACCTCCCCTCTGGTAACCATCAGTTTATTCTCTATAGTTAAGAGTCTATTTTTTGGTTTGTCTCTTTTTTCCCCTTTGTGTTTTTTTTTTTAATTCTACATATGAGTGAAATCATATGGTATTTATCTTTCTCTGACTGACTTATTTCACTTAATATTGTACTCTCTGGGTCCATTCATGTCCTTTATGGCTGGATTACATTTAAAAAAAGAATAAAATCATGCCATACGTTGAATAAAAGTGCTGAGAGTGGACATGCTTGTCTTGTTCCCAACTTTAGGAGAAAAGCTCTTCGTTTTTCACCATTGAGTATGATGTTGACTGTGAGTTTTTCATAGAAGGCCTTCATTACATTGAAGTTTGTCCCCTCTAAACCTACTTTGTTGAAGGTGTTTATCATGAATTTGTCAGAGTTTGTCAAATGCCTGCATCTATTGACATGTCAGTATGTCATGATCATATGGCTTTTATTATTTCTCTTACTGATGTGATATAGCCCATTGATTGATTTAGCATGCCTACATTTCAAAAGGAGGAGAAAGAAATGGAAAGAAGTTACTTCTTCACCCTTTAATATTTGGCTAGAAATGTGACTGTTTCTCTATTTAAAAGTGAGTTGGTTGAAATTGGAGGGGGAGATGAACCATGAGAGACTGTGGACTCTTAGAAACAAACTGAAGGTTTTGGAAGGGACAGGGGTGGGGGGTTGGGTGAGCCTGTGGTGAGTATTAAGGATGGCATGTATTGCATGGAGCACTGGGTGTGATGCATAAACAATGAATCTTGGAACACTGAAAGGATAAAATAAAGTTTTTTAAAAAGTGGCTTTTTATCCATTTCAAGTTTATCTTTGTGTATGGTGTAAGAGAATGGTCAAGTTTCATTCTTCCACATACAGCTGTCCAATTTTCCCAGCACCATTTATTGAAGGACTGTCTTTTTTCCACTGTATATTTTTTCATGCTTTCTCAAAGATTATTTGAGCATAAAGCTGAGGGTCCATATCTGGGCTCTCTACTCTGTTCCACTGGTCTGTGTGTTTGTTTTTGTGACAGTACCATGCTGCCTTGGTGATCACAGCTTTGTAGTGAAGCTTGAAATCAGGCAACGTGATGCCCCCAGTTTTGGTTTTCTTTTTCAACATTTCCTTAGCAATTTGGGATCTCTTCTGGTTCCATACAAATTTTAGGATTGTTTGCTCCAGCTCATTGAAAAATGCCAGTGGAATTTTGATTGGAATGGCATTGATGGAGTGTTATATACTCTAGGGAGTATAGTTATTTTAACAATGTTTATTCTTCCAATCCCTGAGCATGGAATGGTCTTCCATCTTTTAGTGTCTTCTTCAATTTCTTTCATGAGCATTTTATAGTTCCTGGAGTACAGTTCCTTTACCTCTTTGGTTAGGTTTATTCCCAGGTATCTTATGGTTCTTGGTGATATAAGACCTTAGCGTGAGGCAGGAATCCATCAGAATCCTAGAGGAGAACATAAGCAGTAACCTCTTCAACATCAGCCACAGCAACTTCTTTCAAGAAATGTCTCCAAAGGCAAAGGAAACAAAAGTGAAAATGAACTTTTGGGACTTCATTAAAATCAAAAGCTTCTGCACAGCAAAGGAAATAGTCAACAAAACAAAAGGCAACCCAAGGAATGGGAGAAGATATTCGCAAATGACACTGCAGACAAAGGGCTGATATCCAAGACCTATAAAGAACTCCTCAAAATCAACACACACAAAAACAGATAATCATGTCAAAAAATTGGCAGAAGACATGAACAGACACTTCTCCAAAGAAGACATACAAATGGCTAACAGACACATGAAAAAGTGTTCATAGTCATTACCCATCAGGGAGATTCAAATCAAAACCACATTGAGATACCACCTTACACCAGTTAGAATGGCCAAAATTAACAAGAGAGTACACAACAAGTGTTGCAGAGGATGTGGAGAAAGAGGATGTTGGTGAGAATGCAAGTTGGTGCAGCCACTTTGGAAAACAGTGTGGAGATTCCTTATGAAATTCAAAATAGTGTTTCCCTATGATCCTGTAGTTGCACTACTGGGTATTTACCCCAACAATATAGATGTAGTGAAAATAAGGACCATCTGTACCCCAACGTTCATAGCAGCAATAGCCACAGTCACCAAACTGGAAAGAAACAAGATATCCTTCGACGGATGAATGGATAAAGAAGATATGGTCCATATATACTACGGAGTATTATGCCTCCCTCAGAAAGATGAATACCCAAGTTTTGTATCAACATGGATGGGACTGGAAGAGATTATGCTGAGTGAAATAAGTCAAGGAAGAGAGAGTCAATTATCATATGGTTTTGCTTATTTGTGGAGCATAAAGAATAACACAGAAGACATGGGGAGCTGAAGAAGAGAAGTGAGTTGGGGGAAATTGGATGGGGAGATGAACCATGAAAGACTGTGGACTCTGAGAAACAAACTGAGGGTTTTGGAGGGAAGGGGGTTTGGGGGTTGGTTGAGCCTGGTGGTGGATATTATGAAGGGACGTATTGCACGGAACACTGGGTGTGGCGCATAAACAACAAATTCTGGAACAGTGAAAAGAAATTTAAAAAAATAAATAAAAATTTTTAAAAAGTGGATCAGAGGCACCTGGGTGGCTCAGTGGGTTAAAGCCTCTGCCTTCGGCTCAGGTCATAATCTCAGGGTCCTGGGATGGAGCCCTACATTGGGCTCTCTGCTCAGCGGGGAGCCTGCTTCCCCTTCTTTCTCTGCCTGCCTCTCTGTCTACTTGTGATCTCTGTCTGTCAAATAAATAATAAATAAAATTAAACAAACAAATTAAAAAAATAAAATAAATAAAAAGTGGATCAGGACACCAGCACAGCTTCTTTAACATTATTTCTGTTAGAAAAGCAGACATGATTTTTTCTCTTTTAATGAACTCCTTTCCTAGGAAGGGGGGCAGCCAATACGGTAGTTAAGTCAGTTCCTAGAGTCAGATTGCAATACGTGGCCAAGGGAATTCTGCGTAAACGCTGGAGCCTCAGTTTCCTCCTTATTAATCATTAACTAGAATAATACCTGGCCCTTCAATGCACATAATAAGCACCTGGCACCTTTATTAACTACCACTTAAATTCAAGAATTTCCCTAGGTTTTTTTCTTTAGAGGAGGTTCCTTGTATAAGAAAATAAAAGAGCTCACATTCCCTGGTGGAATGTAGATACTCTCACTTTGTGACACCTGGGTTGGGAGCTTATTTCCATAGCCAGGTCAGTCATGGGGATTAACAATATCAGGACTGCTTTGCCTCTGAAATACTAGAGATGCATCATTGGTAGATCCCAGCTGTCTGGAGAACCAAAAGCTCTTCCCTAGCTTTCCTTCTTGCCCAAGGATCCCAGGAGATCCAGACTTAAACCCTTACCTAATGAGAAGAAGACATTTTAACTTCTTAGGTTATTTTCTCTCTGAGGTCCCCAGCACATGGTGGAGAATCATAATGACTGCTGCTTAGATGAGTGGGCTCACCAGGGAAAGAGCACCAAGCACCCAAGTCCTTGCACCTCCTGCCAGGCCCAGCATCATCATGATTAACACAGCAATCTTCAGCTGGGGAGCCAGGCTGCTCTGCCTACCAGACACCATAACTGGGTGACTTATGGCTTTACATTTTTAAATTGGCCTCTCTAGCACCATCTGATAAATCAACACACAAGTCATTAAATGGTTCATTATCCCAGTAATATGATTCATTCTTTGTGCCAAGAAATGCAAGAGATGTCAGGAAACTTAGAAATATCCCATTTGAAGCCATGCATGCCCATCCACAAAACCGATTAACTGGATGAGAGAAAGCAGTCGGACACAGAAGTCAAAAAGAAGGCTTGGCAGTTTGTGGTCTTCCCTCCAGCAGGCCTTGACCTCCTGTTGGAAAACGTAAGTCAGATTCTCACTAGAGAGCCTCCATGCTTCAGCATAGTTTTCTCTCTCACATGCTCAGAGGCAGTTAGGCTGATTGCAGGAGTCTGGTATAGAATTAACAACTGAACAGTTTCAGCTAGATCACTTCTGTAGAAAGAGTGTTAAGCCCAGGTGCTATGGAAGAAAGAACTGTCCCAGTCCTATCATAATGTATGGAATTCTGGGTATACCACTTGAAATCACAACTTTTGGTTCATCTTCTGTCATAAAAAAGTGATTTTTCATGATTTCCAAATTCTTTCTGGTATTAAGATCCTATGATTCTGTGTTGGAGAGAGAGAGAGGGAGATTTCAGAGTTTGGTTAGCGCTGAGGCTCAAATACATCTGGTTTGTGAAATTAGACAAGTGACCCCTCCCCACCAAAATCTATACCCATCATTTTTCTTGGAGCTCAGTCTCTTCCCTGCCTAGTTTATGCACATTGCTTCAACAATGATTCTTTTTATGAAAAGAAATGAAAAATCCAAATAAAACTGACTTAAACAATAAAGACATTTCTTCATGTATTGAGCCACTTCTCAATGTCTATTTTAGCTCCACTGTAACACTGGAAGCTATTAAAAAAATCTACACTCAGAGAACTTAATTCTTTTTGGGTAAGTAGACAATAAACCAAAAAATTTAAATATACAAAGCAATGTCAGATAATGATAAGTACAATGAAGACAAACAAAACAGGGTAAGTGCACAGAAATGCTTTTTTTGGCAAGATGGTAACAGATGGCCTCTTAAAGGAAATTAATAGCTGACATTATTTTGGTAAAGAGGAGCATAACAGAAAGGCTATGGGGCCATCAGAGATCACCTCTCAGGAAACATTGCTACTAACTTGATGTCAGTATGGTGAAGCAGAATGGAGACAATCTGAGTTAGGCTTCTGTAAAGGATGGAAGGTCTCAGCCTGCCCAGTGGAGGAACCCAGAAGGCAGCTGGGAGTTGGCTGAGAAGTTTAGAAGTGCTGTCATGATAGGGCCAAATATCCTTGTAGTCAAGAACCCAGCATCTGCCAGAGACTCATAGTGAATTTTCATGCAGATTTCCTTGGCCCCCATCTGCTCAGCTCCCTCTTCCCTCCCTCAAAAATTCCAGCCACTCCAATAGTTCATAACTCTGACCTATGCATCCTCAGCTAAGTGAAATCACTGCTTTTACTTGAGTCCCATTAACTGCATTACAGCAAGAAAAGGACCTCAGAAAGAATGCTGGGGGACCCTTTGGACTCATCTTGTGAGTTTCTCTTCTCTCAGTGACCACAGTTCTGCACTGTATGTTGTTCAGAGTCTTAGAGCATTTCTCCCTCTATTTTGTCTAGCTTTGTAATAGTTTCAGCAGGAGGGCAAGACTAATACTAGTTGTTCTGCTATGGTCAAGAAGTGGCGGTCCTTTGTGTGCCTTACCTCTTGACGCTTATTGGCAGCTGGTTACGCTAATTAGACATCCAGCAACGTGAAGGGGAGCCCAGCTTCATACTTTCCAATCAACCTTAGGAAAAGATAAAGTTTTATTTGAATTTGATGTTAAAAGCATAATCTTCGACAAAACAGGAAAAAATATACAGTGGAAAAAAGACAGTCTCTTCAATAAATGGTGCTGGGAAAACTGGACAGCTATATGTAGAAGAATGAAACTCGACCATTCTCTTACACCATACACAAAATTAAACTCAAAATGGATAAAAGACCTCAACGTGAGACAGGAATCCATCAAAATCCTAGAGGAGAACATAGGCAGTAACCTCTTCGATAGCAGCCACAGTGACTTCTTTCAAGATATGTCTCCAAAGGCAAAGGAAACAAAAGCGAAAATAAACTTTTGGGACTTCATCAAGATCAAACGCTTTTGCACAGCAAAGGAAACAGTCAAGAAAACAAAGAGGCAACCCACGGAATGGGAGAAGATATTTGCAAATGACAGTACAGATAAAAGGTTGATATCCAGAATCTATAAAGAACTCCTCAAACTCAACACACAAAACAGATAATTGTATCAAAAAATGGGCAGAAGATATGAACAGACACTTCTCCAATGAAGACATACAAATGGCTATCAGACACATGAAAAAATGTTCATCATCACTAGCCATCAGGGAGTTTCAAATTAAAACCACATTGAGATGCCACCTTACACCAGTTAGAATGGCCAAAATTAGCAAGACAGAAAACAACATGTGTTGGAGGGAATGTGGAGAAAGGGGAACCCTCTTCCACTGTTGGTGGGAATGCAAGTTGGTGCAGCCACTTTGGAGAACAGTGTGGAGATTCCTTAAGAAATTAAAAATAGAGCTTCCCTACGACCCTGCAATCGCACTACTGGGTATTTATCCCAAAGATACAGATGTAGTGAAAAGAAGGGCCATCTGTACCCCAATGTTTATAGCAGCAATGGCCACGGTCATCAAACTGTAGAAAGAACCAAGATGCCCTTCAATAGACGAATGGATAAGGAAGATGTGGTCCATATACACTATGGAGTATTATGCCTCCATCAGAAAGGAAGAATACCCAACTTTTGTAGCAACATGGACAGGACAGGAAGAGATTATGCTGAGTGAAATCAGTCAAGCAGAGAAAGTCAAGTATCATATGGTTTCACTTACTTGTGGAGCATAACAAATAACATGGAGGACATGGGGAGATGGAGAGGAGAAGGGAGTTGAGGGAAATTGGAAGGGGAGGTGAACCATGAAAGACTATGGACTCTGAAAAACAATCTGAGTGTTTTGAAGGGGCGGGGGGGGTGGAAGGTTGGGGGAACCAGGTGGTGGGTATTGGAGAGGGTACGGATTGTATGGAGCACTGGGTGTGGTGCAAAAACAATGAATACTGTTATGCTGAAAATTAAAAAAAAAAAAGAATAAAAAATATATAAAACATAGGAAGGAGGAGTAAAAAGTAGAGTTTTTTATATGCTTAAATTAAGTTGTTATTAGCTTAAAACAGATTGTTATCTATACATAGGATACTATACATGAATCTCACAGTAACCACAGGAAAAAAATTCATAGTAAATACACAAAAAAAATGAATAATAAATATAAATAGAACCTAAAGAAAACCAAACCACAAGGGAAAAGATAATGAGAAGAAAGTAACAGAAACAAACAAACAAACAAACAAACAAAATCCAGAAAACAATTAAGAAAATGGCAATAAGTACATATTTATCAATAAATACTTGAAATGTAAATGGACTAAACTTTCAAATTGAAAGACAAAGTGGTTGAGTGGATCAAAATAACAAGACCAGTCTATATGTTGCCTACAAGTGACACTTCTGAAGTAAGGATATACATAGACTGAAAGTAAAGGGATGGAGATAGGTATTATGAACAAATGGGGGGGGGGAAGATAGTTTGTATAGCTACACTCAAATCAGACAAAATAGATTTTTTAAAAGATCTTATTTATTCAGGGGCACCTGGATGGCTTAGTCAGTTAAGCATCTGCTTTCAGCTTGGGTCATGATCTCAGGATCCTGGGATCGAGCCCTGCATTAGACTCCCTGTTCAGCAGGGAGTCTGCTTCTCCCTCTCCCCCTTTCCCCCTACCAACTTGTGCTCTCTTTCCCTGTCTCCTCTCAAATAAATATTCATTTTAATGAATAAGTTTTGTGACTGGGGGAAGGGGCAGATGGGGATGGAGAAGGAGGACTCCAAGCTCAGTGCATAGCCTGCCATGGGGCTCAGTCTCACAACTCCAAGATTATGACCTGACCTGAAACCAAGAGTTGGAGGCTTAATTACTTGACCTACCCAGGTGCACAAGATAAAATAGACTTTAAAATAAAGTTGGTAATAAAAGACAAAGAAGGACAGTAGATAATGACAAAGTGTTCAATTCAACAAGAAAAACAACATTTATAAATATATATGCATCCAAAATAAGAGCATCAAAATATATAAAGCAAATATTAACAGATTAAAGGGGAAAATGGACAGCAATACAATAGTAGGGAACTTAAACACCCCACTTATGTCAATAGATAGACCAACCAGACAGAAAATCAGTAAGGAAATATTGACCTTAAATGACATATTAGACTAGATAGAATTAACTTATATATATAGAAGTTACCATCCCAAAACAGCAGAATGCACATTCTTCTCAAGGGCACATGGAACATTCTCCAGGAGAAAAATCATGTTAGGCTACAAAACAATTTTCAATAAACTCAAGAACACTGAAATCATAGTAAATGTCTTCTCTGATAACTATTATGAAAGTAGGAATCAATTATTAAAAGAAAACTGGAAAAAACACAAAAACGTGGAGATTAAAGAACATGCTACTGAACAACCAATGGGTCACTGAAGAAATTGAAGAAATAAAGAGAGAGAGAGAGAGAGAGAGAGAGAGAGAGAGAGAGAAATGGAAACAGAATTACAACATACTCAAATCTAAGGGATTATGCAAAAGTAGTTCTAAGAGGAAAGTTCGCAGCAATACAGGCCTACCTCAGGAAACAAGAAATATCTCAAATAAACAATCTAAGTTTACACCTAAAGGAACTAGAAAAAGAACAAACAAAGCCCAATGTTAGTGTAAGGAAGGAAATAATAAAGGTTGGAGTGGAATAATAAAATAGAAACTAAAAGACAATAGAAAATATCAAACTAAAAGCTTGTTCTTTGAAAAAAAGTTGACAAATCTTTAACTAGACTCATGAAGAAAAATAGTATGCTCCAATAAACAAAATCAGAAAGACATTACAACTGATACCACAGAAATATGAAGGATCATATGAGACTACTACCGCCCAACAAACAAAAGAACCAGATAGCTCGGGGCTCCTGGATGGCTCAGTCCATTAAGCATTTGCCTTCAAATCAGGTCATGATCCCAGGGTCCTGGGATTGAGTCCTGCATCAGTCTCCCTGCTCATTGAGCAGTCTGCTTCTCCCTCTCCTTCTCCCCCTCCCTCCTTGCTCATGCTCTTTCTCTCTCTCTCTCTCTCTCTCTCTCGCACATGAAAAAAAAAAAAAAAAAAAAAAAAGAACCAGAAGACTTCACAAGTGAATTCTACCAGATATTCAAAGAATTAACACATATTCTTCTAAAATCCTTCAAAAAAAATTAAGAGGGGGACATGCTTCCAAACTCCTTTTATGAGGCCAGCACAACCCAGATACCTAAACCAGAAAAGAATGACACAAGAAAAGAAAATTAGAGGCTAATATCCTGATGAAGATAGATTAAAAAAAAAATCCTCAACAAAATATTAGCAAGACAAATTCAACAATACATTAAAAGAATCATACACCATAATCAAGTGATACTTATTTCAGGGGTGTAAGGATGGCCTAACATCCTCAAATCCGTCAATGTGTGCACCACATTAACAAATGAAGAGTAGGGAGCCTTGGTGGCTCAGTTAGTTAAGCGTCTGTCTTCAACTCTGGTCATGGTCCCAGAGTCCTGGGATTGAGCCCCCATCAGGCTCTCTGCTCAGTTTGGAGTCTGCTTCTTCTCCTTCTGCCCTTCCACCCCCACTCATGCTCTCTCTCTCTCTGTCTCTCGCTTTGCTCTCTCTCTCAAATAAATGAATACAATTTAAAAAAAATGAATAAAAATCATTATCCTCTTAATAGATGCAGAAAAAGCATTTGAAAAATTTCAGCATCAATTTATGATAAAAACTCTTAACAAGGGGTGCCTGGGTGGCTCAGTGGGTTAAAGCCTCTGCCTTCAGCTCAGGTCATGATCTCAAGGTCTGGGATCGAGCCCCACATCGAGCCCCACATTGGGCTCTTTGCTCAGCGGGGAGCCTGCTTCCTCCTCTCTCTCTCTCTGCCTGCATCTCTGCCCACTTGTGATCTCTGTCTGTCAAATAAATAAAATCTTAAAAAAAAAACCTCTTAACAAAGTGGGTACAGAAACATAACTCAACATAATAGAAGCTATATATGACAAACCCGCAGATAGCATCACAATAGTGAAAAGAGGAAATTGTTTCCTTTAAAATAGGTAACGAGATAAGGATGGCCACTATTACCACTTTATTCAATATAATATTGGAAATTCTAGTCACAGCAATTAGTCAAGTAAAAGAAATAAAACACATCCAAATCAGAAAGGAAGAAGTAAACAGTCATTATTTGCAGATGACATACAAAATCAGTCTGCAGAAATGAGTGACATTTCTATATACTGATAAACTATCAAAAAGAGAAATTAGGAAAACAATCCCATATATGATTGCATCAAAACAGTAAAGTACCTAGGAATAAATTTAACAAGGGAGTGAAGAACTATACACTGAAAACTATAAGACTGATACACTGATTAAGGAAATTGAAGACAAGAATAAATGGAAAGGTATTTAGTGCTCATGGATTGGAAGAATCAATTTTATTAGAATTTCCATGCTATCCAAAGCAATCTACAGATTCAATTCAATCTCTACCAAAATATCAATGACATTTTTCCAACTGGAGCAAATAATTTTAAAATTGGTATGGAACCACAAAAGATCCCAAATAGCCAAAGCAATATTAGAAAGAACAGAGCTTCAGAAATCATACTCCTTGACTTCAAACTATAATACAAAGCTATATTAATCAAAACAGTATGGTACTGTCATAAAAACAGATGCAAAAATTGATGGAACAGAATTGAAAACCCAGAAATAAATCCATATGTATATGGATAATTAATTTATGACAAAAGAGCCAAGAACATCCAATGGAGAAAGGATAGTCTCTTCAATGAATGAATGGTGGTGGGAAAATTGGACAGTCACATGCAGAAGAATGAAGCCAGACCATTATTTACACTCTACACAAACATTAACTCAAAATGGATAAAAGTCTTGAATATAATCCCAGAAAGCATAAAATTCCTAGAAGGAAATGTAGGTGGTAAAGCCCTTAAAATTCATCTTAGAGACTTTTTGTGGATTTGGTTCTAAATCAAGGGAAATAAAAACAAAAATAAACAAATGTTACTACATTAGACCAAAAGTTTTTCTCGGTGAATAAACCAGCATCAAAATGAAAAGGCAATCTACCAAATGGGAGAAGATATTTGCAAATAACATATCCAATAAGAAGTTAATGTCCAAAATATATGGAAAGAATTCATACAATTTATGACCAAAAAAAAAAAAAAAACCCACCGGAAATGAAAAATGGGCAGAGGACCTGCATATACATTTTCCAAAGAAGACTGCAGATGGCTAACAGACACATGAAAAGGTATTAAGTATCACTAATTATTAGGGGAATGAAAATCAAAACCACAAAATATCACCTCACACCATTTAGACCAACTGCTATCAAAAACACAAGAAATAGTGGCACCTGGGTGGCTCAGTGTGTTATAAGACTCTGCCTTCAGCTCAGGTCATGATCTCAAGGTCCTGGGATCTGGCCCTGCACCGGCCTCTCTGCTCAGCAGGGAGCCTGCCTCTCTGCCTACTTGTGATTTATCTCTCTTTCAAATAAATAAATTAATTAAATCTTTTAAAAGATACAAGAAATAAAAAGTGTTGAAGGGTATGTAGAGAAAAGGGAACCTTTGGCACACTGTTGGTAGAAATGTAAATTGGTGCAGTCACTATGGAAAACAGTATGGAGATTTCTCAAAAAGTTAAGAACAGACCTACCATAAGTTCCAACTATTCCACTTCTGGGTATTTATCTGAAGAATCTGAAAACACTAAGTTGAAAAGATATATGTGCTTAATGTTCATTGCAACATTATTTACAATAGCCAATATATGAAAACAACTTAAATGTCCTTTGTTGGTTATATGGATAAAGGAGAGTTGGTACATATATACAGTTGAATACTATTCAGACATAAAGAAGTGAAATTTTTTCATTTGTGACAACATGGATAGACTTCAACAGTATAACTTTAGTGAAATAAATCAGGAGAAAGGCAAAGTATGATTTCTCTTACACATGGAATCTAAAAAACAAACTAAACTAATCTAAACTCATAAACAAAAAACAAATTGGTGGTTGCCAGAAAGGAAGGAGGTTGGGGAGTGAGTAGAAAAGGCAAAGGAGGTCAAATGTATGTTGATGGATGATAACCAGACTTTCAAAAGTGGTCACTTTGCAATGAATACAGATGTCAAATTATAATGTTATACACTTGAAACTTATATGTTGCATAACAATTTTACCTCAATAATGTAAAAGTTCAATTATGATAAACTTATGCCTTGATTTCTTTGAGTTTTCACTGTGGGTCAATAAGATTCTTGAATCTGTAGACCTATGTGCATTTCTTTGTTTGTGGTTTTTCTTTTTTCTTTTTTGCCAATTTGGGGAGTTTCTACCTATCATTTCTTTAAATATTTTTTTCTGCATGGCACACTCTAGCCTCTTCTTCTAGGACCTAGGTAACAAGACTGTTAGACCTTTTATTTTGTCCCATAGGCTCCTTAGACTCCATGAATTTTTATTTTTACTTTTTTAAAGATTTTATTTATTTATTTGACAGACAGAGATCACAAGTATGCAGAGAGGCAGAGAGAGAGGAGGAAGCAGGCTCTCCACGGAGCAGAGAGCCCGATGCAGGGCTTGATCCCAGGACCCTGGGATCATGACCTGAGCTGAAGGCAGAGGCTTTAACCCACTGAGCCACCCAGGCGCCCCTCCATGAATTTTTAAAATAAATATATTTTTTTCTGTTGTTCAGATTGGATTCTGTTATCTATCTTGAAGTTCACATATTCTTTCCTGCCATCTCCATTATGCTTTTGAACATATCTAATGAATTTTAGAATTTCACTTGTTATGTATCTTAATTCTAAAATTTCTGTTTAGTTCTTTTATCTTATATAGAGTATTTTATTTATATATTTAACATATCTATAATTTTTGGCTGAGGCTTTCTATCTTTTGATTCATTTCAAGATTGAATCTTACTTACTAGTGGGATAATTATCAAAGTCTTTGTCAGATAAATCCAACCTTTATGTTGGAACATTTTGGTGTTTTGTGAGTTCCAACATCTCACTGTTGGCATTTGTTTATTGTCTTTTCCTATGTGATTTAAGAACTTCCTGGTTCTTCATATGTATGTAATTTTGGGTTATATTTTGGACATTTTGTGAACTTTTGTGTTATACCATATCAAGTCTTGTCTATACCTTATGGAGAATACTGATGTTTTTGTTTAGCAACCAACATGATTGGGATTAGGCTGTATATTCTGAATTGTCTTCTATGGGATGTACTCTTTTTTTTTAAATTTTTAAATTTTTTATTTTTTTATTTTTTTATAAACATATAATGTATTTTTATATCCAGGGGTACAGGTCTGTGAATCGCCAGGTTTACACACTTCACAGCACTCACCACAGCACATACCCTCCCCAATGTCCATTACCCCATCTCCCTCTCCCAATCCTCCTCCCCCCAGCAACCCTCAGTTTGTTTTGTGAGATTAAGAGTCACTTATGGTTTGTCTCCCTCCCAAACCCATCTTGTTTCATTTATTCTTCTCCTACCCCCCCCAACCCCCCACGCTGCATCTCCACTTCCGCATATCAGGGAGATCATATGATAGTTGTCTTTCTCCGATTGATTTATTTCACTAAGTATAATAGTTCTAGTTCTCTAGTCTCTAGTTCCATCCACGTCGTCGCAAATGGCAAGATTTCATTTCTTTTGATGGTGACATAGTATTCCATTTTATATATATACCACCTCTTCTTTATCCATTCGTCTGTTGATGGACATCTAGGTTCTTTCCATAGTTTGGCTATTGTAGACATTGCTGCTATAAACATTCGGGTGCACGTGCCCCTTCGGATCACTACGTTTGTATCTTTAGGGTAAATACCCAGCAGTGCAATTGCTGGGTCATAGGGTAGTTCTATTTTCAACATTTTGAGGAACCTCCATGCTGTTTTCCAGAGTGGTTGCACCAGCTTGCATTCCCACCAACAGTGTTGGAGGGTTCCCCTTTCTCCGCATCCTCGCCAGCATCTGTCATTTCCTGACTTGTTAATTTTAGCCATTCTGACTGGTGTGAGGTAGTATCTCATTGTGGTTTTGATTTGTATTTCCCTGGTACCGAGTGATGTGGAGCACTTTTTCATGTGTCTGTTGGCCATCTGGATGTCTTCTTTGCAGAAATGTCTGTTCATGTCTTCTGCCCATTTCTTGATTGGATTATTTGTTCTTTGGGTGTTGAGTTGGATAAGTTCTTTATAGATCTTGGACACTTGGACCTTTATCTGATATGTCGTTTTCAAATATCTTCTCCCATTCTGTCAGTTGTCTTTTGGTTTTGTTCACTGTTTCCTTTGCTGTGCAAAAGCTTTTGATCTTGATGAAATCCCAATAGTTCATTTTTGCCCTTGCTTCCCTTGCCTTTGGTGATGTTCCTAGGAAGAAGTTGCTGCAGCTGAGGTCAAAGAGGTTGCTGCCTGTGTTCTCCACAAGGATTTTGATGGATTCCTTTCTCACATTGAGGTCCTTCATCCATTTTGAATCTATTTTCATGTGTGGTGTAAGGAAATGGTCCAGTTTCATTTTTCTGCATGTGGCTGTCCAATTTTCCCAGCACCATTTGTTGAAGAGGCTGTCTTTTTTCCATTGGACATTCTTTCCTGCTTTGTCAAAGATTAGTTGACCATAGAGTTGAGGGTCTATTTCTGGGCTCTCTATTCTGTTCCATTGATCTACGTGTCTGTTTTTGTGCCAGTACCATGCTGTCTTGATGATGACAGCTTTGTAATAGAGCTTGAAGTCTGGAATTGTGATGCCACCAACTTTTTCTTTTTCAATATTCCTTTGGCTATTTGAGGTCTTTTCTGGTTCTGTATAAATTTTAGGATTATTTGTTCCATTTCTTTGAAAAAAATGGGTGGGATTTTGATAAGGATTGTGTTAAACGTTTAGATTGCTTTAGGTAGCATAGACATTTTCACAATATTTATTCTTCCAATCCAGGAACATGGAACATTTTTCCATTTCTTTGTGTCTTCCTCAATTTCTTTCATGAGTACTTTATAGTTTTCTGAGTATAGATTCTTAGTCTCTTTGGTTAGGCTTATTCCTAGGTATCTTATGGTTTTGGGTGCAATTGTAAATGGGATTGACTCCCTAATTTCTCTTTCTTCTGTCTTGTTGTTGGTGTAGAGAAATGCAACTGATTTCTGTGCATTGATATTATATCCTGACACTTTACTAAATTCCTATACAAGTTCTAGCAGTTTTGGAGTGGAGTCTTTTGGATTTTCCACATATAGTACCATATCATCTGCAAAGAGTGAGAGTTTGACTTCTTCTTTGCTGATTTGGATGCCTTTAATTTCCTTTTGTTGTCTGATTGCTGAGGCTAGGACTTCTATTACTATGTTGAATAGCAGTGGTGATAATGGACATCCCTGCTGTGTTCCTGACCTTAATGGAAAAGCTTTCAGTTTTTCTCCATTGAGAATGATATTTGCGGTGGGTTTTTCATAGATGACTTTGATAATATTGAGGTATGTGTCCTCTATCCCTACACTTTGAAGAGTTCTGATCAGGAAGGGATGCTGTCCTTTGTCAGATGCTTTTTCAGCATCTATGGAGAGTATCATATGGTTCTTGTTCTTTCTTTTATTAATGTGTTGTATCACATTGATTGATTTACAGATGTTGAACCAACCTTGCAGCCCTGGAATAAATCCCACTTGGTCGTGGTGAATACTCCTTTTAATGTAATGTTGAATCCTATTGGCTAGTATTTTGGTGAGAATTTTTGCATCTGTGTTCATCAAGGATATTGGTCTGTAGTTCTCTTTTTTGATGGGATCCTTGTCTGGTTTTGGGATCGAGGTGATGCTGGCCTCATAAAATGAGTTTGGAAGTTTTCCTTCCATTTCTATTTTTTGGAACAGTTTCAGGAGAATAGAAATTAGTTCTTTATTTTTTTTTATTTTTATTTTTTGTTTATTTATTGGCACACAGAGAGAGAGAGAGAGAGAGAGATCACAAGTAGGTACAGAAGCAGGCAGAGGGGGAGGGGGAAGCAGGCTCCCTGCTGAGCAGAGAGCCCGACGCGGGGCTCGATCCCAGGACCCCGGGACCATGACCTGAGCCAAAGGCAGAGGCTCAACCCACTGAGCCACCCAGGCGCCCCTAGTTCTTCTTTAAATGTTTGGTAGAATTCCCCTGGGAAGCCGTCTGGCCCTGGGCTTTTGTTTGTTTGGAGATTTTTGATGACTGTTTCAATCTCCTTACTGGTTATGGGTCTGTTCAGGTTTTCTATTTCTTCCTGGTTCAGTTCTGGTAGTTTATATGTCTCTAGGAATGCATCCATTTCTTCCAGATTGTCAAATTTGTTGGCATAGAGTTGCTCATAGTATGTTCTTCTAATTGTTTGTATTTCTTTGGTGTTAGTTGTGATCTCTCCTCTTTCATTCATGATTTTATTTATTTGGGTCCTTCCTCTTTTCTTTTTGATAAGTCTGGCCAGGGGTTTATCAATCTTATTTATTCTTTCAAAGAACCGGCTCCTAGTTTTGTTGATTTGTTCTATTGTTTTTTTTGTTTGTTTGTTTTTTGTTTTGTTTTTTTTTTTTTTGGTTTCTATTTCATAGATTTCTGCTCTGATCTTTATGATTTCTCTTCTTCTGCTGGGTTTAGGGTTTCTTTCTTGTTCTTTCTCCAGCTCCTTTAGGTGTAGGGTTAGGTTGTGTACCTGAGACCTTTCTTGTTTCTTGAGAAAGGCTTGTACCGCTATATATTTTCCTCTCAGGACTGCCTTTGTTGTGTCCCACAGATTTTGAACCGTTGTGTTTTCATTATCATTTGTTTCCATGAATTTTTTCAATTCTTCTTTAATTTCCTGGTTGACCCATTCATTCTTCAGAAGGATGCTATTTAGTCTCCATGTATTTGTGTTCTTTCCAAATCTCCTCTTGTGATTGAGTTCTAGCTTCAGAGCATTGTGGTCTGAAAATATGCAGGAATGATCTATGAGATGTAGTCTTAATATTAGTTCCATTTTAAAAGACTTTGCCATCCTCTTTGGGTTTGTCCCACTTGTGCATCTTCCAGTGACAATCTGGGTTGTGGACAGTGGTCTCTTTGTCAGTTTATACTTAATGCCTTTGGCAGTCTATTTAGGATCAGAATCATGCATGTAAAACTTGGAATGTAATGTTGTTTCCCAAGCTCCTCCCACACTGAAATCTCCCTGGTACTTTCTGACTTCCTGGGCTCTCCTTTCTACTTCTCCGGCTAGAGTGTGGAAATTTATTTACCTAGTTTTCACACTCACTTTCTGAAACTACTCCATGAGCAGGACCAACCAGTAGGGGAGAGACAAAGATATGGGAAGAGGGGTTTGCCCCACTTTCTTGGGGCTCTACCTCTTCTGCGTGGATAGAAAGACTATTTTCTCTCAGAGTTTCAAGTGTGTGTGAGTCCTAGCTGCCACTGCTTCCATTGCCAGGATACTCCCTTCCCTTCCATTGAGCCTGAACTAGAGGGTTTCTCCTGGTGCTGTCTGTGACTATGAAAATTTCCACCTCCAGATTGCAGGTTGAGACCAAGCCTGGAGATACCAGAGGGAAAAATGGTGAATAAAATGTTGAATAAAAGCATAGATCGTTGACATCTTTGTGTTCAATATACTTTGTTGTTGTTGTTGTTGTTGTTGTTGTTGTGTTCAACATACTTTTAATAAGAATGCCTTGAGTTTTTCACCACTGGGCATAATGTTTGCTGTAGCTTTTAAGGTAAATACCTTTAATAAGTCTTTCATTCCTAGTTTGCTCATTGTTATGAAAAATGTCACGTGTATAAAATGAATTCTGCTGAATGCTTTTCCTTCACCTGTTGAGATAATGATACAATTTTCTGACTTGTTAATGTAGTGAGTTACTGTTAATAGATTTTCTGATTTAAAGCCCATTGTATTCCTGGGATAAAGATTCTCTTAAATTAGACATAAATGAAATAATTAGCTTTATTCCAGATTTTACATAGAAAAGAATTAACCAAATATGATGGTTAATTTTATGTGTCAACTTGACTAGTTCACAAAGTTCCTAGATATTTGGCTATTATTCCCAAGTGTGCATGTATGTTTCCAGATGAAATTACCATTTGAATTGGTAGACTCAGTAAAGCTGTTTAAACCTCCCAATGTGGCATCATCCAATTTGTTGAGGACCTAAATAGAAAAAAAATGGAGAAAGGATGAATTTGGTCCTTTCTGCCTGGGGGCTTGAGCAGGAACATTGATTTTCTCCACCCCTCAGTACTCTTGGTTCTTAGGCCTTTAGACCTGATCTGACATCTACATCATTGTTTCTGTTGTTTCCTGGGGCTTTGGACTCAGGTTGAATTATACCACCAGCTTTCCTGGATCTTCAGCTCTGAGATGGCAGATGATGGGACTTCTCAGCCTCCATAATTGTGTGAGCCAATTTCTTACAATAAATTGTACTATATTAATATAATATATGTTACAATTAATATAATATACAAGTAAAAAATATGTTGGACATTGATTAATAAACCCAGTATCCCATTGATAATAATAAATGTTTTAGTTCAGATTTTACTATTTTTTTTTTAAGATTTTATTCATTTATTTGACAGACAGAAATCACAAGTAGGCAGAGAGGCAGGCAGAGAGAGAGGAAGGGAAGCAGGCTCCCCGCTGAACAGAGAGCCAGACGTGGGGCTCGATCCCAGGACCCCGGGATCATGACCTGGGCCAAAGGCAGAGGCTTAACCTACCAAGCCACCCAGGCACCCCCAGATTTTACTATTTATTAAAATAGTTTTTATTATTTATACTTTTTGGAGTTTTAAATAGTCAAAATGTTGCTTTTTTTTTTTTAAGTTAAACCAGTAGCATTTAATAGATTGTTTCTCACCAGAGTCCATGCTCCAAGGTCTTAACATCTGACTTCTTTTTTTTTTTTTGACTCTTTTTTTTTTTTCAGCATAACAGTATTCCTTGTTTTTGCACCACACCCAGTGCTCCATGCAATCCATGCCCTCTCCAATACCCACCACCTGGTTCCCCCAACCTCCCACCCCCCGCCCCTTCAAACCCCTCAGGTTGTTTTTCAGAGTCCATAGTCTCTCATGGTTCACTTCCCCTTCCAATTTCCCTCAACTCCCTTTTCCTCTCCATCTCCCCTTGTCCTCCATGTTATTTGTTATGTTCCACAAATAAGTGAAACCATATGATACTTGACTTTCTCTGCTTGACTTATTTCACTCAGCATAATCTCTTCCTGTCCTGTCCATGTTGCTACAAAAGTTGGGTATTCTTCCTTTCTGATGGAGGCATAATACTCCATAGTGTATATGGACCACATCTTCCTTATCCATTCGTCTATTGAAGGGCATCTTGGTTCTTTCTACAGTTTGATGACCGTGGCCATTGCTGCTATAAACATTGGGGTACAGATGGCCCTTCTTTTCACTACATCTGTATCTTTGGGATAAATACCCAGTAGTGCGATTGCAGGGTCGTAGGGAAGCTCTATTTTTAATTTCTTAAGGAATCTCCACACTGTTCTCCAAAGTGGCTGCACCAACTTGCATTCCCACCAACAGTAGAAGAGGGTTCCCCTTTCTCCACATTCCCTCCAACACATGTTGTTTTCTGTCTTGCTAATTTTGGCCATTCTAACTGGTGTAAGGTGGCATCTCAATGTGGTTTTAATTTGAAACTCCCTGATGGCTAGTGATGATGAACATTTTTTCATGTGTCTGATAGCCATTTGTATGTCTTCATTGGAGAAGTGTCTGTTCATATCTTCTGCCCATTTTTTGATACAATTATCTGTTTTGTGTGTTGAGTTTGAGGAGTTCTTTATAGATTCTGGATATCAACCTTTTATCTGTACTGTCATTTGCAAATATCTTCTCCCATTCCGTGGGTTGCCTCTTTGTTTTCTTGACTGTTTCCTTTGCTGTGCAAAAGCGTTTGATCTTGATGAAGTCCCAAAAGTTTATTTTCGCTTTTGTTTCCTTTGCCTTTGGAGACATATCTTGAAAGAAGTCACTGTGGCTGCTATCGAAGAGGTTACTGCCTATGTTCTCCTCTAGGATTTTGATGGATTCCTGTCTCACGTTGAGGTCTTTTATCCATTTTGAGTTTAATTTTGTGTATGGTGTAAGAGAATGGTCGAGTTTCATTCTTCTACATATAGCTGTCCAGTTTTCCCAGCACCATTTATTGAAGAGACTGTCTTTTTTCCACTGTATATTTTTTCCTGTTTTGTCGAAGATTATGCTTTTAACATCAAATTCAAATAAAACTTTATCTTTTCCTAAGGTTGATTGGAAAGTATGAAGCTGGGCTCCCCTTCACGTTGCTGGATGTCTAATTAGCGTAACCAGCTGCCAATAAGCGTCAAGAGGTAAGGCACACAAAGGACCGCCACTTCTTGACCATAGCAGAACAACTAGTATTAGTCTTGCCCTCCTGCTGAAACTATTACAAAGCTAGACAAAATAGAGGGAGAAATGCTCTAAGACTCTGAACAACATACAGTGCAGAACTGTGGTCACTGAGAGAAGAGAAACTCACAAGATGAGTCCAAAGGGTCCCCCAGCATTCTTTCTGAGGTCCTTTTCTTGCTGTAATGCAGTTAATGGGACTCAAGTAAAAGCAGTGATTTCACTTAGCTGAGGATGCATAGGTCAGAGTTATGAACTATTGGAGTGGCTGGAATTTTTGAGGGAGGGAAGAGGGAGCTGAGCAGATGGGGGCCAAGGAAATCTGCATGAAAATTCACTATGAGTCTCTGGCAGATGCTGGGTTCTTGACTACAAGGATATTTGGCCCTATCATGACAGCACTTCTAAACTTCTCAGCCAACTCCCAGCTGCCTTCTGGGTTCCTCCACTGGGCAGGCTGAGACCTTCCATCCTTTACAGAAGCCTAACTCAGATTGTCTCCATTCTGCTTCACCATACTGACATCAAGTTAGTAGCAATGTTTCCTGAGAGGTGATCTCTGATGGCCCCATAGCCTTTCTGTTATGCTCCTCTTTACCAAAATAATGTCAGCTATTAATTTCCTTTAAGAGGCCATCTGTTACCATCTTGCCAAAAAAAGCATTTCTGTGCACTTACCCTGTTTTGTTTGTCTTCATTGTACTTATCATTATCTGACATTGCTTTGTATATTTAAATTTTTTGGTTTATTGTCTACTTACCCAAAAAGAATTAAGTTCTCTGAGTGTAGATTTTTTTAATAGCTTCCAGTGTTACAGTGGAGCTAAAATAGACATTGAGAAGTGGCTCAATACATGAAGAAATGTCTTTATTGTTTAAGTCAGTTTTATTTGGATTTTTCATTTCTTTTCATAAAAAGAATCATTGTTGAAGCAATGTGCATAAACTAGGCAGGGAAGAGACTGAGCTCCAAGAAAAATGATGGGTATAGATTTTGGTGGGGAGGGGTCACTTGTCTAATTTCACAAACCAGATGTATTTGAGCCTCAGCGCTAACCAAACTCTGAAATCTCCCTCTCTCTCTCTCCAACACAGAATCATAGGATCTTAATACCAGAAAGAATTTGGAAATCATGAAAAATCACTTTTTTATGACAGAAGATGAACCAAAAGTTGTGATTTCAAGTGGTATACCCAGAATTCCATACATTATGATAGGACTGGGACAGTTCTTTCTTCCATAGCACCTGGGCTTAACACTCTTTCTACAGAAGTGATCTAGCTGAAACTGTTCAGTTGTTAATTCTATACCAGACTCCTGCAATCAGCCTAACTGCCTCTGAGCATGTGAGAGAGAAAACTATGCTGAAGCATGGAGGCTCTCTAGTGAGAATCTGACTTACGTTTTCCAACAGGAGGTCAAGGCCTGCTGGAGGGAAGACCACAAACTGCCAAGCCTTCTTTTTGACTTCTGTGTCCGACTGCTTTCTCTCATCCAGTTAATCGGTTTTGTGGATGGGCATGCATGGCTTCAAATGGGATATTTCTAAGTTTCCTGACATCTCTTGCATTTCTTGGCACAAAGAATGAATCATATTACTGGGATAATGAACCATTTAATGACTTGTGTGTTGATTTATCAGATGGTGCTAGAGAGGCCAATTTAAAAATGTAAAGCCATAAGTCACCCAGTTATGGTGTCTGGTAGGCAGAGCAGCCTGGCTCCCCAGCTGAAGATTGCTGTGTTAATCATGATGATGCTGGGCCTGGCAGGAGGTGCAAGGACTTGGGTGCTTGGTGCTCTTTCCCTGGTGAGCCCACTCATCTAAGCAGCAGTCATTATGATTCTCCACCATGTGCTGGGGACCTCAGAGAGAAAATAACCTAAGAAGTTAAAATGTCTTCTTCTCATTAGGTAAGGGTTTAAGTCTGGATCTCCTGGGATCCTTGGGCAAGAAGGAAAGCTAGGGAAGAGCTTTTGGTTCTCCAGACAGCTGGGATCTACCAATGATGCATCTCTAGTATTTCAGAGGCAAAGCAGTCCTGATATTGTTAATCCCCATGACTGACCTGGCTATGGAAATAAGCTCCCAACCCAGGTGTCACAAAGTGAGAGTATCTACATTCCACCAGGGAATGTGAGCTCTTTTATTTTCTTATACAAGGAACCTCCTCTAAAGAAAAAAACCTAGGGAAATTCTTGAATTTAAGTGGTAGTTAATAAAGGTGCCAGGTGCTTATTATGTGCATTGAAGGGCCAGGTATTATTCTAGTTAATGATTAATAAGGAGGAAACTGAGGCTCCAGCGTTTACGCAGAATTCCCTTGGCCACGTATTGCAATCTGACTCTAGGAACTGACTTAACTACCGTATTGGCTGCCCCCCTTCCTAGGAAAGGAGTTCATTAAAAGAGAAAAAATCATGTCTGCTTTTCTAACAGAAATAATGTTAAAGAAGCTGTGCTGGTGTCCTGATCCACTTTTTATTTATTTTATTTTTTTAATTTGTTTGTTTAATTTTATTTATTATTTATTTGACAGACAGAGATCACAAGTAGACAGAGAGGCAGGCAGAGAAAGAAGGGGAAGCAGGCTCCCCGCTGAGCAGAGAGCCCAATGTAGGGCTCCATCCCAGGACCCTGAGATTATGACCTGAGCCGAAGGCAGAGGCTTTAACCCACTGAGCCACCCAGGTGCCTCTGATCCACTTTTTAAAAATTTTTATTTATTTTTTTAAATTTCTTTTCACTGTTCCAGAATTTGTTGTTTATGCGCCACACCCAGTGTTCCGTGCAATACGTCCCTTCATAATATCCACCACCAGGCTCAACCAACCCCCAAACCCCCTTCCCTCCAAAACCCTCAGTTTGTTTCTCAGAGTCCACAGTCTTTCATGGTTCATCTCCCCATCCAATTTCCCCCAACTCACTTCTCTTCTTCAGCTCCCCATGTCTTCTGTGTTATTCTTTATGCTCCACAAATAAGCAAAACCATATGATAATTGACTCTCTCTTCCTTGACTTATTTCACTCAGCATAATCTCTTCCAGTCCCATCCATGTTGATACAAAACTTGGGTATTCATCTTTCTGAGGGAGGCATAATACTCCGTAGTATATATGGACCATATCTTCTTTATCCATTCATCCGTCGAAGGATATCTTGTTTCTTTCCAGTTTGGTGACTGTGGCTATTGCTGCTATGAACGTTGGGGTACAGATGGTCCTTATTTTCACTACATCTATATTGTTGGGGTAAATACCCAGTAGTGCAACTACAGGATCATAGGGAAACACTATTTTGAATTTCATAAGGAATCTCCACACTGTTTTCCAAAGTGGCTGCACCAACTTGCATTCTCACCAACATCCTCTTTCTCCACATCCTCTGCAACACTTGTTGTGTACTCTCTTGTTAATTTTGGCCATTCTAACTGGTGTAAGGTGGTATCTCAATGTGGTTTTGATTTGAATCTCCCTGATGGCTAGTGATGAACATTTTTTCATGTGTCTGTTAGCCATTTGTATGTCTTCTTTGGAGAAGTGTCTGTTCATGTCTTCTGCCAATTTTTTGACATGATTATCTGTTTTTGTGTGTGTTGATTTTGAGGAGTTCTTTATAGGTCTTGGATATCAGCCCTTTGTCTGCAGTGTCATTTGCGAATATCTTCTCCCATTCCTTGGGTTGCCTTTTGTTTTGTTGACTATTTCCTTTGCTGTGCAGAAGCTTTTGATTTTAATGAAGTCCCAAAAGTTCATTTTCACTTTTGTTTCCTTTGCCTTTGGAGACATTTCTTGAAAGAAGTTGCTGTGGCTGATGTTGAAGAGGTTACTGCTTATGTTCTCCTCTAGGATTCTGATGGATTCCTGCCTCACGCTAAGGTCTTATATCACCAAGAACCATAAGATACCTGGGAATAAACCTAACCAAAGAGGTAAAGGAACTGTACTCCAGGAACTATAAAATGCTCATGAAAGAAATTGAAGAAGACACTAAAAGATGGAAGACCATTCCATGCTCAGGGATTGGAAGAATAAACATTGTTAAAATAACTATACTCCCTAGAGTATATAACACTCCATCAATGCCATTCCAATCAAAATTCCACTGGCATTTTTCAATGAGCTGGAGCAAACAATCCTAAAATTTGTATGGAACCAGAAGAGATCCCAAATTGCTAAGGAAATGTTGAAAAAGAAAACCAAAACTGGGGGCATCACGTTGCCTGATTTCAAGCTTCACTACAAAGCTGTGATCACCAAGGCAGCATGGTACTGTCACAAAAACAAACACACAGACCAGTGGAACAGAGTAGAGAGCCCAGATATGGACCCTCAGCTTTATGCTCAAATAATCTTTGAGAAAGCATGAAAAAATATACAGTGGAAAAAAGACAGTCCTTCAATAAATGGTGCTGGGAAAATTGGACAGCTGTATGTGGAAGAATGAAACTTGACCATTCTCTTACACCATACACAAAGATAAACTTGAAATGGATAAAAAGCCACTTTTTAAAAAACTTTATTTTATCCTTTCAGTGTTCCAAGATTCATTGTTTATGCATCACACCCAGTGCTCCATGCAATACATGCCATCCTTAATACTCACCACAGGCTCACCCAACCCCCCACCCCTGTCCCTTCCAAAACCTTCAGTTTGTTTCTAAGAGTCCACAGTCTCTCATGGTTCATCTCCCCCTCCAATTTCAACCAACTCACTTTTAAATAGAGAAACAGTCACATTTCTAGCCAAATATTAAAGGGTGAAGAAGTAACTTCTTTCCATTTCTTTCTCCTCCTTTTGAAATGTAGGCATGCTAAATCAATCAATGGGCTATATCACATCAGTAAGAGAAATAATAAAAGCCATATGATCATGACATACTGACATGTCAATAGATGCAGGCATTTGACAAACTCTGACAAATTCATGATAAACACCTTCAACAAAGTAGGTTTAGAGGGGACAAACTTCAATGTAATGAAGGCCTTCTATGAAAAACTCACAGTCAACATCATACTCAATGGTGAAAAACGAAGAGCTTTTCTCCTAAAGTTGGGAACAAGACAAGCATGTCCACTCTCAGCACTTTTATTCAACGTATGGCATGATTTTATTCTTTTTTTAAATGTAATCCAGCCATAAAGGACATGAATGGACCCAGAGAGTACAATATTAAGTGAAATAAGTCAGTCAGAGAAAGATAAATACCATATGATTTCACTCATATGTAGAATTAAAAAAAAAAACACAAAGGGGAAAAAAGAGACAAACCAAAAAATAGACTCTTAACTATAGAGAATAAACTGATGGTTACCAGAGGGGAGGTGGGTGGGGGAATGGGTGAAATAGGTGATGTGGATTAGCAGTCCATTTATCTCGATGAGCACTAAGTAATGTATGGAATTGTTAAACCACTATATTGTATACCTAATACATTTAACACTGTTAACTAACTGGAATTAAATAAATTAAATTAATTAAGTTAGAAACTGTAAAAAATTCAAGGTATCCCCTTTCTCTGCATCCTTGCCAGCATCTGTCATTTCCTGACTTGTTAATTTTAGCCATTCTGACTGGTGTGAGGTGGTATCTCATTGTGGTTTTGATTTATATTTCCTTGATGCCAAGTGATATGGGGCACTTTTTCAGGTGTCTGTTGGCCATCTGGATGTCTTCTTTGCAGAAATGTCTGTTCATGTCCTCTGTCCATTTCTTGATTGGAATATTTGTTCTTTGAGTATTGAGTTTGATACGTTCTTTATAGATTTTGGATACTAGCCCTTTATCCGATATGTCATTTGCAAATATCTTCTCCCATTCTGTCAGTCGTCTTTTGGTTTTGTTGACTGTTTCCTTTGCTGTGCAAAAGTTTTTGATCTTGATGAAATCCCAATAGTTCATTTTTGCCCTTGCTTCCCTTGCCTTTGGCAACTGAAAAAGTTGCTATGGCTGAGGTCAAAGAGGCTGCTGCCTGTGTTCTCCTCAAAGATTTGGATGGATTCCTTTCTCACATTGAGGTCTTTCATCCATTTTGAGTCTATTTTTGTGTGTGGTGCAAGGAAATTGTCCAGTTTCATTTTTCTGCATGTTTCTGTTCATGGTGGGAATGCAAGCTGGTGCAGCCACTCTGGAAAACAGCATGGAGTTTCCTCAAAAAGTTGAAAATAGACCTACCCTATAGCCCAGTAATTGCACTACTGGGTATTTACCCAAAAGATACAAATGTAGTGATCCGAAGGGGCACGTGCACCCAAATGTTTATAGCAGTAATGCCCACAATAGCCAGACTGTGGAAAGAACCTAGGTTTCCATCAACAGATGAATGGATAAAGAAGATGTGGTATATGTATACAATGGAATATTATGCAGCCATCAAAAGAAATGAAATCTTGCCATTTGCAGTGATGTGGTTGGAGCTGGAGGATATTATGCTGAGTGAAATAAGTCAATCAGAGAAAGACAATTATCATATGATCTCACTGATATGAGGAAGATGAGAGGCATAGTGGGGGGTTTATGGGGTTAAGAAGGAAAAAAATGAAACAAGATGGGGTTAGGAGGGAGAAAAACCATAAGAGACTCTTAATCTCACAAAACAAACTGAGGGTTGCCAGGGGGAGGGGGTTAGGGAGAGGATGGTTTGGTTGTGGACTTTGGGAAGGGTATGTGCTATGGTGAGTGCTGTGAATTGTGTAAGCCTGACAATTCACAGACCTGTACCCCTTGGGCTAATAATACATTATATGTTAATTAAAAAAAATTTAATAAAAAAAATTTAAAAAAGGAAAAAAATTCAAGGTATCAACTAAATATTACTTGAACTAAAATGTAATTAAACAATTAAAAATTGTAGGGGGTAGGGTAGAAGGCAGAAGAGTAGGGGACCTTTGTTTAATCTGGTCCTTTGAATTCAGCTAGATATCTATCAAATCATTGTGAACACCTGTGAATTCAACCTGAGATCTGAGAAAATAATTGTTGCAATTCTGCAAATAGAAAAGTGACCACTTTCTCAAGACAGGAGGTGTGGAGAAATAAATCTGAGGGGATATATCAGAAGATATATGGTGGAGGGAGGTAGCCTCCCAAAGTTGGCTACTGGAAAGTGCTATAGTTATAGAGTGCAAACGTGGAACTTTTAGATGTCTGCTCCTATGAGAATATCCCTGTCTGAAAGGTGCTCAGGTGATGAATCAGAGAAAAGTCCTAGGTGGGACAGTGTGGTTTCAGGATCCCCGAGGTCACAGAAAGAATGGGGGTGCTTGAGTCAGCCAAGTTCCCAAGCATTGGAATAGGGGAAAACAGCTATAATCAGCAAGCCTGAGAGTGGGTTCTCAGCTTGGTTTGCCATAAGCTGTGAGCCATGGCATTATTGGGCAACCACTCTCTGAGGAGGGACCCTGCAAATGGTAGAAATGCAATATAGTATTGGCCACAGCAATCAGTCCTAGCCACAACAATCAGACCAGAAAAAGGAAAAAAAGCATCCAAATTAGTAAGAAGAAAATATTTTACTATTGCAGATGACATGATACTATATACAGTAAACCCTAAAGACTCCACCAAAACATACTAGAACTGATAAATGAATTCTATAAAATTACAGGATAGAAAAATCAATGTACAGAAGTCCATTGCATTTCTGTATGCTAATAATGAAGCAGTAGGAAGAAAAATTATGAAAACAATTCCATTAAAAATAATAAAATACCTAAGAATAAACCTAACCAAAGAGGTGAAAGAACCTATACTGTGAAAACTATTGATGAAAAAAATTGATGATGACACAGACAAATGGAAAGATATTCTATGCTTATATATTGAAAGAACAAATATTTTTATTATGTCCATACTACCCAAAGAAATCTACAGATTTCATGCAAATACCAACATTTTTTTCACAGAATCAGAACAAATAATCCTAAAATTTGTATGGAACCACAAAAGACCCCAAATAGCCAAAGTAATCCTTCAAGAGATTGACTGCTTTTCCCTGAGGACTCACTAATGAGTGGGGGCTGGGATCTTTCAACTTCAGGGCTGGAGATTGGGATGCCACCGTATTTATTTTCATCCTCTAAAGCATCACAGAAAACCTTCAAGGAACAAAAACCACACAGAGCAACACAAAACAGCTTACACTGAGCTGAGCCGCTGGCAAGGGATGGTGTAATTCCACCCAGGCAAAGACACGTGGGATTCAGAGTGCAGCAGGGCCCTCCCTCAGAAGACATATCAGTCTAATAAGTTTATGGATCACACAGAATTGAAAAGCTCCAGGACTAGGGAAAATACTATATAGAATTTGAGGTTTTTTCTTTTGATCCATTTGTCTTTCAGTTTAAAATTTTCTTTTCTTTTTTTCCTTTTCAACTAGTTTCTTACTTTATCAACTCTTTTCCAGGTCTTTTAAAATTCTCACTTTTTAAAATTACATTTTATAGATATATCCAACATTCCAGTGTCCTTTTCCTGTATTCAATTATATTATTGTAAATAACTATATATGCAGTTCTTCCTTCCTTCCTTTCTTTCTTTCTTTCCAATTTTGGGATCAAATGTCTTCTAAAAAATGGACCCAGAACCCAGGATCTACAAAAAACACCCAGGACCAAGTGTGTCACCTTCTTCTGTCTACATGTTCCATTATATTCTCTCTTTTTTCTTTTTTTATTCCTTTTTGGTTTCAGATCTCTTCTGATTAGACTAGTGTATATTTCATAAGAGCATGGATGTTATTTTTATTTTTTATTTCTTTCTTGCTCTAGTTTTCATCTATATTTCTATAAATAAAATATCCAGAAAAAATATTTCCCAGAAAAAAGGAAAAGAGACAGTGCTCACTATCAGAGACTAAATAACTATGGATAATGGTAAAACATTGTAACTAGAAATCAGAAAAATGATTGTATAGATTCTAGGTGAGCTTGACAAAACGTATAGAAGATACTAGAGAATCCCTATCTGGAGAAATTAAAGAACTAAAAATCTAATCAAATGAAAATAAAAAGGCTATTAATGAGGTGCATAAAAAACAGCAAATAAAGCTGAAACCCAGCAGGAGATGAGAAATGATAAAGATTAGAGCAGAAATCAATGAAATAGAAAACAAAAGAAGAGTAGAACAGATCAATGAAACTAGAGGCTGGTTCTTTGAAAGAATTAATAAGATCAACAAACCCCTAGCCAAACTTATCCAAAAGAAAAGAGAAAGGACACAAATTAATAAAATCATGACTGTAAGAGAGGAGATCATGACCAACACCAAGGAAATACAAACAACTGTAAGAACATATTACGAGTGACTATATACCAACAGATTAGGCAGTCTGGAAGAAATGGATGCATTTCTAGATACTTACAAACTACCAAAACTGAAAGAGGAAGAGGTAGAAAACCTGAACAGACCCATAACCAGCAAAGAAATTGAAGTAGTAATCAGAATCTCCCAACAAACAGGAGTCCAGGGCTGGATGGCTTCCCAGCGGAATTCTAGCAAATAGTTAAAGAAATAATACCTATTCTACTGAGGCTGTGTCAAAAAACAGAAGTGGAAGGAAAACTTCCAAACTCTTCCTATGAGGCCAACATTACCTTTATCCCAACACCAGGCAAAGACCCCATCAAAAAAGGGAATTTCAGACCAATATCCCTGATGACTATGCATGCCAAGATTCTCACCAAGACACTAGCCAATAGGATCCAACAGTACATCAATCACCATGATGAAGTGGGATTTATTCTTGGGATGCAAGGGGGGGCTCAACATTCACGAATCAACGAACATGACACATCACATTAATAAAAGAAAGGACAAGAACCATATGATCCTCTCAATAGATGCAGTAAAAGCATTTGACAAAGTACAGCATCTTTTTCTTGATTAAAACTCTCCACAGTGTCTGTTGGTGGGAATGCAGGCTGGTGCAGCCACTCTGGAAAACAGTATGGAGGTTCCTCAAAAAGCTGAAAATAGGGGCGCCTGGGTGGCTCAGTGGTTTATCCTCTGCCTTCAGCTCAGGTCATGATCCCAGCATCCTGGGATCGAGCCCCACATCGGGCTCTCTGCTCAGCAGGGAACCTGCTTCCTCCTTTCTCTGCCTGCCTCTCTGCCTACTTGTGATCTCTATCTGTCAAATAAATAAATAAAATCTTTAAAAAAAAAAAAAGCTGAAAATAGAGCTACCCTATGACCGAGCCATTGCACTACTGGGTATTTACCCTAAAGACACAAATGTAGTGATCCGAAGGGGCATGTGCACCCAAATATTGGTAGCAGCAATGTCCACAATAGCCAACCTATGGAAAGAGCCTAGATGTCCATCAACAGATGAATGGATAAAGATGTGGTATATATGTATATATATACACACACACACACACACACACACACACAC
>NW_019154394.1:62780-64565 GCF_002288905.1 Enhydra lutris kenyoni | reverse complement strand
GTGAACAATGAGAGACTATGGACTCTGAAAAACAATCTGAAGGGTTTGAAGAGGTGGGGGGGGTGGGAGGTTGGGGGAACCAGGGGGTGGGTATTAGAGATTGCACGGACTGCATGGAGCACTGGGTGTGGTACAAAAACAATGAATACTGTTATGTTGAAAATAAATTTAAAAAAATGATTAATAAAAAAAAAAGAATGACTATTCCTGCCCCCATTGAAAATTATCTGATTTTTTTCACCAAAAACTGTGACAAAGTGGAGGAGGAGAATGTGTGCTGGGGGCAAAAGGATTTAAGAGGGCTAAATACTCCCTTTCATAATAGAAACCCAATTTATAATTTTTAAAACTGAAGAATCAGGAACTAAAATTATAATTGTGTTACTTAGAAATATGGTGGCAATACCAAGAGAAATGTCTAAAAGAACGGAAAGTAGTTGCCCTTGGAAGCAGGACTTAAAGTGAAGAATAAGAGGTCAAGGCAAAGGTCTGCTATTTTTCATTATAAGTCTTTTCATTATAAGCTTCATAAACACACTAAATGCATGGTTTACTTTGATAAAAAATTAATTTAAAATTTACTAGCTCATTTACCTATTCAAATTCTAAATAGTCACAGTCACTTTCACCTTGCCTAAAATATTTTTATTAAATAAAATCTTACTATAAATACAACTATCTGGTTTCATCTTGTGCTAAAACTAGTTCTGTCTCCCAGTATGAAATCTTAAAACTGTCACACATACTCTAATATTATCCCTGGTTAACCATGAATATAATGCCAATTGCACACCCAATCAAAGTTACCAACTGTCTCCAGAGTTGGTGCCCTGGTTACAAAACACTGGCCAGCTGCAGGAAATATAGAGGGGAAAAAAAGTTATGCTTTGGCTACTTAGTATAATCCATGCTCAGTGTTAATGATACTATGTCAGTCCATAAATTATAATGGCTAACACTAGAACATTAACACCACCCAAAAACACACTCATAAGCAAGCCAGCATGGCAAAATGAGGTCATGGAGAAGTTTAAAGCTATTTTAGGATATATCTTGAACACCAGTATAGCTCCTTTGACTCCACCTGCTCTCATTTGGAGGACTGTATATTTAAGTCTCCCAACAGCAACTGGGCTCAAACCCAGTGCTGACTCTACAGTCCAGTTCAGGATAAATGCTGTCCTATTGTTAGGTGTTGACCTTTCGATGAGACATTTAAATCCCCCTGCCAACATTCCACACCTTCTGCTTAACTGGCACAGTATAAAAGATGTGGCTGGAAGAGCATTCAACAGTGGTTATAGTTGCTTGCATATTATCATAGTAATAGAAGCATGTGATTTATTCCTTTGAAAAAAAGGAGTTGGATGATATAATCCAACATAATAAATCATTCTTGCTATGAGGATCATGATGGCATCAAGAAAGCAACTTGCACTCACATTAGGAATTTATTTTTTCCTTCCACAGATCTATTTTTGCCTCATAATGAAGTCAAGAATGCTTATCTTAGTGTCTGGGATGAATATCTGCCTTCATATATGACATTTGCCAGTGAACTCCAAAAAAGAGTAATTTATGTCCAAATTCTTTCAAAGCCACAATTCCCAAGTGTGTCAAGGTTGGTAAAACTTTGTTTTCAAAGTCATCAAAATAGTTAAAAATTGACTCAAAAGTCATTTTGAGTAATATGTAATCCGAAATATAAATTACTGATATTATCTTTTGGAGTAGAGAGGAATTGTCTCACAAAAATCAGAAATTAAAGGCTTTTAACACAATGAG
>NW_019154394.1:35159-62730 GCF_002288905.1 Enhydra lutris kenyoni | reverse complement strand
TCTCGCAAAAATCAGAAATTAAAGGCTTTTAACACAATGAGTTCAATCACTCCTTTTCTGCTGTATTTCTTGAACGCTTCTGCACTCCAGAAAACAAATATGTTGTTTTGTTGAGTTGTAGTTATAATGTGTTTATCATGTGCTCAAAACTAAACCACTGGCTTCAAATCTATTTTATCCCAGCACCTAATACTTTTTCCTTCTCCCCTATAGTTCACAGTAAGCAATGACTACATGAAATTTTGTACACAGAGAATAAACATGTGAATATGAATCTAGATTCTTCCTTACCACTGATGACACGGACAGTTTCTATGGTTATTGAGAAACAGTAGTTCTTTAAATTAAACCAATATTAATTATGTACTTTGATTTTTCCAGGCAATACTCTAAGGAACAGACATAGATAGTAGGGCATATAAGATGTGGTCCCTAACCCAAGGATTTTACTTTGTATCATCACAACTCTCTTTGTTTCTAAAACTATTATTTACAGCAATACAAGCTTAATAACATATTTAAATTGCAGTTCTACATTTTGCAGCCTGAAACAGGTTGGCTGTTGATCAACGTATAATGAGTATGAAATTAATAGGTTAAAGGGTTACAGCCAAATTTCTGTGAGGTCGGGGGACATTTAACTATGTTGTTTATTATTGACAACATAGGGCAAAAATGAAAAAAAAATACACATCAAGACTTCCAAAATATGACACAGTATCATTTATACACCAAGTGAACATTAATTTTTTAAAGTTAGATATAATGTCTCCAATAAAAGATACAATAGCTTCAGAAACTTATGTAACCATAGATATTATCCTCACAAACACCTCTGAATTGAATCCCTTCTATATAACTAATAATTCAGCTAGTGAATTCAAGTTTGAACATTGGTGGGGAGAAGAAATTGCCTTCATGCATGGTCTAGTCCTCTTACTGGTATCACTTAAAGACATATTTATAAAGATAGCCCTCTCTACCATCCACCACTGCAATCAAAACAATCCCTAACTACTTCACCATTCATCAGTAGTATCAATTAATCATGAATTCACATCTATCTAGATATACCAGTTTACTACTCCTCATCTTAAAAGATAGAACACAGAAATGGGCCCAAGACTCTAGGGGTACCTGTACAAAGAGTTTGACTAGGACAATCACCTCCCTTACTTGAGACGTTATAATATTACAGATTCTCTATAGTTATACAATGGAATACCACATAGCAGTGAAAATGAACTAGTGCCAATATCACCATCTCAATAGTGAGAATGGAATCTCACTATTCTGTCAACTTGCACAACACTAGTTGTGTGATTCCAAATCACAAATGTTATGTGATTGTTAGAAGAAAATGTTAGAAGAAAAGAACCATTGTAGAATATGTGTACTATGAAATACATGGAGGTTGAACAATATCAGTAATAATGTATTTCTTAGGCTGGGTGCTAAATATACCTGTGTAGGTTATTAATCTTTTTTGTATCATACTTTTTTATGAAATACAAAGGATTTTAATTAAATAATCTGTTGTCTAATTGCTGAATTCAAAAAGTAAGCTGAGATTTTTGTTAGGAATTTAACTAGTCTAGGGGACAGAGTGGCTCAGTTAGTTAAGCATCCTACTCTTGATTTCGGTTCAGGTTGTAATCTCAGGGTTGCGGGATGAAGCCCCACATTGGGCTCTGTACGCAGTGCAGAGTCGGTTTGAGATTCTCTCTCTCCCTCTGCCCCCAACCCCTCACACTCTCTAAATAAATAAATAAATAAATAAAATCTTTTAAAAAATTTAGCTAGTCTAAAAAACTATAGATTTCCCTTGGTCATCTAATTAGAGCTACTGAATGATAACTTTGAAGGCCAGAGTAAAAAATCAATGATAAAGATGTGTGTTGTTCATCCTCCCTATTATCAGTTTTCATCTCTCACAGTGACTGGTGGGGGAAGGAGGAATACTTTAAGAAACATATGCTATGCTTATTTACTTGGGGATACTGGGGGTGGGGGTGGCTCTTTGAAAGATCAAGAGAATGCTTGAAAGACGACACTGCTTAATCTGGATGTAAGTGTTTACATCACAAAATTATTTGTATTTCCTATAACTCATGAAAACAGAACTTGGGAATATTTCCTACCTCCAATAGTTCATTTCTCTTCTTCACCATTTTGTTTCCTCTTCACAACATGGAAGAATTTTCATTTAGTGCTACTGGTGGCACATTTGTATCATGTTTGTAAGTACAGCTAAGTTATCAATGAAAACAACTAATGATCTTTGCTAAGGCTAGTCACCCACCTGAACAAATGAGTTACAGGATTATTCACAACTAAATAAAGATAAGCATAAAGGCAACTGTTCCTAACTCATTCAGTGACTAAATGTCATTTACAGGTATTACTATTATCTAAGATATATATGGTAAAGTCACTTAAAAAAAGGCAACTGACAATATCTAAAGTGTTTACTGATGATTTGATTTCTTTGTTGCTATTGTTTCAATAATAACATAGGAGAAGGAAAAATCCTTTTTTGGTAACCTTAAAAAAAAAAGAACAATTACCCCCACAAAACAATTATGTGAGTACCAGGAATACTGCTGAGTAAGATTTTAAGTATTTAAGTATTGCAATGGAAGATCACATTTCCCATTCCCCATCAATGCATATTATATGTTTTAAATCTTTGCCAGTTTTACAGATGAAAAATGGAATCTCATTAGTCTTTTAACTTGCACTCAAAAGGTTTGAATGCCTTGTGTATATTTATTAGCCATTTCAAATATCTCTTTTGTGAATTGTCTTCATGTCTTCTGCAGCCCAGAGTCAGGGAATATAGAATATGCCAAGCTTTATCAACAGTCAAATCTAATCAGAATAGCTCTTTGGCCCAAGAGGTCACGGAAGGCGGAACCTGACATTTGGCTGCCAGGCCTCCTGGAACTTGGTAATACAGAGCTACACAGGCTTGGACAGCTACATTTTCCTCCAACTTTCCCACCAGCTACTTTATACCTGGCAAGAATTGGGAGTAGGGTAATGGGCACTGCTACCACACACTCAATTTAGGACTTCCACAGCAATGCAGCTGTGGAAAGGATATCAGCTGATGTTTACCAGCTGCCAAGTCCAATGGGAATAGTTCTCCCACTCAAGGAAGCTAGGAGAGCAGAGGCTGAGGCTCTCTCCACACTGAGAGAGAGGCTGCTGGGACTGCTGGCACAGCACTCCACTCCACTGCTGAGGCTGCTGGCACAGCTTTTCTGGAACACAAGGCTATGAGGCAATAGGTGCAGTCCCTAGCACAAATGCCATGCCCTCATGCAAGATTCTATAGCCTCTGTTGAATAAATGTGCCTCAATGTGTCATAAGCCCTTTGATTCTTCTCCAGGGATTTTACATAATTGTCTTTGCTCATTTTGACCAGCTTAATATCTCTCAGGAGATGAGGTTTCCTTCAGCTCCTCTCTGAACACCCAGTTTATAGTAAGTTTTGACAAAGAAAACTTCAAAAACAGTTATAGAATCTAAACCACCAGTCTTTTTCTTTCATGGTTTTAAAAAGACTTGTTTTAAGTTTCAAAAAAATTTCCACATCTTTGATTCAGACAAATACTAATTTATAACCTAACTTATACTTAAATATATAAACCACGTAAAATCTATCTTATTTCATTTTATAAGGTATAATTTTTTTGTTTTCATTACTAATTCGCCAAAATTTCCAGCACCATTTTTCATGTAATATCTTCTTATTATACTGTTCTTAACATACACTTAAGTCTAATTTTAAGTTTTTATTTTGTTCCATAGATTATTTTTGACACACTGTAGCTTTATTGATCATTTTAATATTTGGTTGTACAAATATTAAACACATTATTCTTTTTAGATTAATGTTTCTTTCTTTGTTATAGCTGGTTGTATTCTATAATTTCAAAATCATTTCATCAGATACAGCCAAAAATGCACAGCACTATTTGTATTACATAATTTATGGTAAAGTTGGGTAACTGACATCTTTAAAATCTTGATTCTTCCTATGTGAGAATAAGATAGGTCTTTTCAAGTGTCTCAAGATAGGTCTTCTTAAGTGTCCCATTAAATGTTTTGTGAAATTTATTTTATCAAGACCTTCCAGACTTTGTTTTAAGCTAAAATTTATGTTGTTATTCTGAATGGCATTTTCCCCTTTATATTTTCTAAATGATTATTTCTGATCTATAAGAACTATGTAAATTTATGTATACGTATTTAAAGAGCAGTCCCTTTATTGAACTCTGTTTCTATTACTAGACCTTGGCGCTTTACAGTCAATTCTTTTAGAGTTTTCTAGGTAACCAATCCTGCCATTTAAAAATAATTATATTTCCATTACTTTTATAGTTCCTTTTCTTGTATTATTTCCTTGGATGGAAATTCCAAGGCAAAATTAAATAGTAATAACAAACATTCTTACTTGTATTATTAACAGGCACATAATATTTGTCATAAGGATGTCAACTCTCCATCATCCCAGACCAAAATGCCCTCAGCTAGGCTTGAAACTAAAAATCTTAGAATGGAAACTGTATCTTCCTAGGTATCCAGAGATCCTCTTGGGGTTCATCAGCATCCTGGGATGTATCACAAAAACATATTCCCTAGAGAAGTGAATCAACTGTTATATGATATTTTAAAGCATCAAAATAGCACAAAATTACCCAACCCATAACTGAATGACATTCAGGCTATATAGCTCAAGGATCCAGAGGAGGTCTCATGGCACATGCCAGGTATAATGGGGCCAAGTAAACCAGAGAGATTCAATTCCTTGGATTCTCTCCAAGTAACCTTCAGGATAATTTTTTCTTCTGGCATCAGCTTTTCTAAGGCCATGGATTCACTATGAGGCCATTCAGTGTTGAGGTTTGGAAATGTGGATCTCTAGCTCCAAGGCCACTCCTTATTAGCTTTGCTCTCAGAGCTCTCATAATGAAAAATCTAGTATCATTCTCTTTCTTGGGCTGTTCTGCTGTACTCCTTTCCTAGTAAGTTGCTTTAATCTTCTATACATTCATCATTCAAAACGAAGCTACCCTTAATATTTTAATGATGGAAAGGAAACATAAACACAAATTTAATTTCTATTAGTATACTCTAGGTAGTGTGTAAAGCTATTTACAAATATCATATGATATAATAATGATAGTAACCCTATAAATAAATTCCATTATTTATCTCCATTTTATAGATGTGAAAATTTGCAGATGTAAAATGTGTTCTCAAATGCTACTCTATACTCCCCTTAACTTTTGACATTTCGTTCAAATATATGCTTCAGTTTTAGAATAGTTTTTATCATGCTAAATATATATCCTTCTATTCCTACTCTGTAAAAGTGTTCTTTATATGTTGAAGTTGAATTTATCATATGCCTTTTTAGCATCGTTTGAGATGATCACATAATTTTTTCACGTTCTTTGATCTCTTGATATGATGAATTGTTTTAATAAATTTTGTTTTTGAAACTTCTTTGCATGTCTGTGATAAAGCCAACACATTCATAGTGTATTAGTATTTTAATAGAATGCAGTATTTGAATTGCTATTATTTATTTAGAGTTTCTGAATCTTTATTCTTAAGTGAGTTGCCTATTTTTACAATTCATAAAATGAACTGGGGATCAATCCATCTTTTTCTAAACTTAATAAAATGTTCATAGCATATTATTATTTTAATACAGTCTATATTTGAGTTGCCATTATTTATTTAGAGGTTTTGAATCTTTATTCTTACATGAACTAGCTATATTTTGTAATTCACAAAATGAACTGGGAATCAATTCATCTTTTTTGAAGTTCAATAACATTTTAATAATATAGGAATTATATTTTTATCTTGAAGGATTGGGGAAAAACACCCTCAAACTATTAGCCTGGTATTCTCTTCAGAGTTTGTTCTTTAACAATCTTCTCTATGTCATGAATATTCAGATTTTTTTCTTTTTTCTTTTTTTTTAAGATTTTATTTATTTATTTGACAGAGATCACAAGTAGGCAGAGAGGCAAGCAGGCAGAGAGTGGGAGGAGGAAGCAGTCTCCCTGCTAAGCAGAGAGCCCAATGCGGGACTCGATCCCAGGACCCTGGGATCATGACCTGAGCCGAAGGCAGAGGCTTTAACCCACTGAGCCACCCAGGTGCTCAGATTTTCTATTGCCTTTTGAATTACTTTGAGAGGGTTCCCCTTTCTCCGCATCCTCGCCAGCATCTGTCATTTCCTGACTTGTTAATTTTAGCCATTCTGACTGGTGTGAGGTGATACCTCATTGTGGTTTTGATTTGTATTTCCCTGATGCCGAGTGATATGGAGCACTTTTTCATGTGTCTGTTGGCCATCTGGATGTCTTCTTTGCAGAAATGTCTGTTCATGTCTTCTGCCCATTTCTTGATTGGGTTATTTGTTCTTTGGGTGTTGAGTTTGCTAAGTTCTTTATAGATTTTGGACACTAGCCCTTTATCTGATATGTCATTTGCAAATATCTTCTCCCATTCTGTCAGTTGTCTTTTGGTTTTGTTAACTGTTTCCTTTGCTGTGCAAAAGCTTTTGATCTTGATAAAATCCCAATAGTTCATTTTTGCCCTCGCTTCCCTTGCCTTTGGCGATGTTCCTAGGAAGATGTTGCTGCGGCTGAGGTCGAAGAGGTTGCTGCCTGTGTTCTCCTCAAGGATTTTGATGGATTCCTTTCTCACATTGAGGTCCTTGATCTATTTTGAGTCTATTTTCGTGTGTGGTGTAAGGAAATGATCCAATTTCATTTTTCTGCATGTGGCTGTTCAATTTTCCCAACACCATTTATTGAAGAGGCTGTCTTTTTTCCATTGGACATTCTTTCCTGCTTTGTCGAAGATTAGTTGCCCATAGAGTTGAGCGTCTATTTCTGGGCTCTCTATTCTGTTCCATTGATCTATGTGTCTGTTTTTGTGCCAGTACCATGCTGTCTTGATGATGACAGCTTTGTAATAGAGCTTGAGAATTCATATTTTCTTTATAAATTGTCCTTTTTTAAAAGTTTGTCAAATTAATAAGAATAAAAATTGTTCATGACAGTCACTCCGTATCTGATCTTAGATCCATCTTCACCATCAATTGCCCCCTTGGTGACTATCTACTCAGTGTCTGACACTGCTCAGAGCACTGGGTAATTACTGATGAACAAAACATATGTGGTTTCAGGCCCTGTAGGATCTCATAGTCTAGTGGGGAAGAACAACAGTAAACATGGAAGCACTCAAGTAATCACAAATTGTTACAAGTTCTATGAAGGTAACAACATACATTTAAAGAAAATAATTGGGGTAGGATTACAGGGCTAAGAGAAGTTCAAAGTTAGATGGAAAAGTATGGAAGACCTCTGTGGAGTGATATTTAAATCCAGTACTAGAAGATTAGGAAGAACCAGTTCTGTGAAGAAAGAAAGAAATTCCAAAAATATTCCAAGGCAGGACAGCCCCTCCTGTATTTGAAGTACTGAAAGAAGTACCAGGTGCCTAAAACACAGAGTGATGTGGAGAGGGCCCTGAGAGAATGCTGGAGAGCCAGGCAGGTTATGAAGCATTCAGGTCCTTTCAGTGGCTACTGAAGAATTCCTATAAGGGAGATTAGGGACTGGCAATCCATTCAAAAGGAAAAATTATAACTGATTGTGCACAGATCTTTATGTAAAATGCAGAATAATTCAGTCATCCATACCTCGGAAAGATATTATTTATAATAAGTGTTTTGTAAATCACAGTAAAGAGTTTAGATAATTTTTTAATTGCTTGGGCTTCACATTTTAGCAGGTTTTGGTTGACACAAAGTTTGAATGGAAAGATCCCAGACAACCTCTTTCCCTCCCATTCTCATTCATTCCCCCAATCCACCACCTCACACCAGCCCCCACCTGGCTTTCCCTATTATTAACATCTTTCATTAGTGTGGTACATTTGTTGCAAATGATGAAAGTTTGAGCAATTATGAATAAATTATAATACATTGTTACTGATATCCACAATTTACATTAGGGTTCACTCTTGGTTGTATACTCTCCGTAGGTTTTGACAAATGTCTAATATCATGTATCCACCATTACAGCTTCATACAGGATAATTTCACCAACCTGAAAAATCGCATGTGCTCCACCTATTCATTCATCCCTTACTCCCTCCAAGCAAGCCCTTGGCAACCACTGATCTTTCTACTGTCTCCATAGCTTTGCCTTTTCCAGATGTCATATAGCTGGAATCGTTCAATATGTAGCCTTTTCAGACTAGATACTTGCATTTAGCAATACGCATTTATGGTTTCCTCATGTATTTCTATGGTTTGATAGCTCATTTCTTTTTATCACTGAAGTAAATTCCATTGTCTGCAGGAATGAAGGTTTGTTTATCCATTCACCTCTTGAAGGACATCCTGGTTGCTTCTAAGTTTTGACAATGATGAATAAAGCTGCTACAAATATTTTTGTGCAGATTTTTGTATGGATTAGTTATTATTTTACCAGCACTGGAAATCCATCAAAGAATTCTGAATATGTGTTTATTAAAAAGACAACTGTCTGTCACTGCTGTGCGGAGGAGAGCGTAGAGAAGTTTTGTGTGAACATGAAGCTAGTAAGGGGACTGCTGCAATAATCCAGGCAAGAGGGACTCACAGCTTAGACCAGGAAGGGGCTGAGGAGATGAGAGAAGAGAATGCATTGGGTTATGTAATATGGAGGGGAAGCAATCAGACTTGCTTAAAAAAGGAAAAGGTAAAACGATAAAGACTGAAATTTCTGACCTGTGAAACTAAACGATAGTCTTGTCATTTATTGAGATAGGGAAGAAGAATTGAGGAACATGCTTGAGGGAAAAGGAGCAACAGGAGTTCAATTTCACATATATTAAAGGTAAAAATACCTGTTATACCTCCAAAAACAGACAAACAAAGAGGTGGATATACAAACTTCGAGGGACAGACCTGGAGTTGGAATGGAAGGCTGGCAATCATAGGTGAGTGAGTGCTATTCACATCCAACGGAGAAGAGGGCAAAGGACCAGCAGTGAGGAGCTCCAGTATTTGGAGGTCACAGAAAAAGAGCAGCTTTCAAAAGAAACAAGTCCAGGGAACGATAAGGAAATCCAGGGTAGTAGAGCATCATAAAAGCCAAACAAAGAATGTTGTGAAGGTGGAAAATGCAGTCATCAATTGCAAACTGTTCCTTTGGAGTGTTTTTCCCTCATTTATATTTTTCATGCTAGTTAGAGGTTATCAATATTTTTCCTTAAAGAATCAGTTCTTGGGCTCATTTTCACTGCTTTTTCATTTATAATCATTAATTCTTAAATGTATTCTGCAGTAATTCCTTCTGCTACTGTTTTATCTACTCCATGCATTGAATTTTTTAATTTATGGACTTAATTTGCTCAATAAGGAAATGGTTTAAACAAATAATTCACTTTTAGACTATAACAGTGTCATTTACCAGAAAACACTGTGTGAACTACACTGTGTGAAATGCACTGTGTGAACTACATTTACTACCATTACTTTCTAATTTGTGTGTAACTTCATGTTTTACTTCCTGACAATAACATATTAAGAGAATGTCTTATCTAAATTTCCTTCTTTTTAGTTTATATTCTCTATTATTGATATTGCTAAGATTTTTATTGCAGTTTGGCCAGGTAGTATAATATTACAAGATTTATGATCTGGGGCATTTATTGAGATGCTATTGTATAACACATGATCAATTTTATAAAAAACATTTAGGCCAGTCCGAAAGAAAATATATTTTATTTATTTAAGTTGTTAAGTTAGATAGGTTTCTATTAAATTGATATTATTGCTTTATTATTCATCCTCTATTTTCATGGTTTATTTTTCCTATTTCATTTTTCAAAAACTAAAAAAATTATGGTAACATATTGTCATCATATTATATCAATATTTCTGTATTTCTAATGATTTTACTTTTTTTTAATTTTATTTTTTATAAACATATAATATATTTTTATCCCCAGGGGTACAGGTCTGTGAATCGCCAGGTTTACACACTTCACAGCACTCACCATTGCACATACCCTCCCCAATGTCCATAACCCCACCCCCCCAAACCCCCTCCCCCCATCAACCCTCAGTTTGTTTTGTGAGATTGAGAGTCACTTATGGTTTGTCTCCCTCCCAATCCCATCTTGTTTCATTTACTCTTCTCCTAGATTTTACTTATATTTTAAGCTACATGTTTATTCATCAAATAAAGTTCATGACATCCATACTTCATTGCAGATTATAACATTTTTCCAGAGTAAAGTAATAAAGCTTAATGGTTATTTGCCTTGCATTTATACTCATGTAATCAAATAATGCCTTGAAATCTACACTAATATTAATTTATTAGCAATTATTTTATTCTTTTGCTTTTGTCTATTAACTTCACACTGCCATTCCTCTTTAATTATTCTCTGTAATTTTATTTTAGGTAAAGTTTTTATACAAAGCATAGAGCCTTGGGGCACTTGGGTGGCTCAGTTGGTTAAGCATCTGCTTTTGGCTCAGGTCATGATCCCAAAGTCCTGGGGTCTAGTCCTGCATCAGGCTCTTTGCTCAGTGGGGAGCCTGTTTCTCCCTCTCCCTCTGCCTGCTGTTCCCCCTGCTTATGTTCTTTCCCTCTTTCTCTGTCAAATAAATAAATAAAATCTTTAAAAAAAAAAAAAGTGTAGAACCTTTAAAAAAAAATCCCAGTTATTTTTTGGTAGAAATATTTTATCTGATTTTATCTATTTCCTTAGATTAAATGATTTAATTATTTTACACTTTTGGTTCTTTGTATTTTTGACATTCAGATGTTGACAAATCTAAAAACTTTTTTCTTTAATAACTCAGGTTAACTATCTTTTTTCAAGTCAAAGATTTTTCTAAGCATGTTGAATGCTCTCTAATTATCAATATCTGCTGACTCCCTTATGTGAAATAAGTAAATTAATCCTTTTTAACTTGTTTCCAACTATTTCATTTTAATATATATAATTTACCCTCTAGACCAAATTTATTTTGCACATTCTACATCTTCTTTTCAATAATTATTTATGATATTCATATTCTCATTTACAATCTACAAATAATAATTTTATTTAATGGTAAACTTACTTATTTTTTTTTTTAAAGATTTTATTTATTTTTTGACAGAGAGAGACACAGCGAGAGAGTGACCACAAGTGGGGAGAATGAGAGCGGGAGAAGCAGGCTTCCCGTTGAGCAGGGAGCCTGATGAGGGGCTCAATCACAGGATCCTGGAATCATGACCTGAGCGGAAGGCAGACACCTAACGACTAAGCCACCCACCGCCCCAAATTTACCTAATTTTAAATTTACTGCTGCTTTTCCTCAAAAGTTGTTTATTTTCAATTCATCTTTCAGCTTTTGTTTCAGGAGGGGCTTCCACTGGTCAGAATCATTTTCATCTTTTACAGATATTACCTGTTACTCTGATCTCCCTATCTGTCATCTCTATAGATATTTTTGCTTTTTAAACCTGTCCTTCTGTATTCTAGTTGAGTTTACCAAGTTTGTTTTCCAAGCTGCTCATTTGATTTTCTGAAAACATCAATTCTAGTATGATACTTTATTTTCTCACCTTTCTAAAACTAATCTTACTAGCTCCTACTTAATTCTCCCTAACTCTTCTTCCCAATTCTTCATGCTAGTATGTCATCTCTCTTTTTAAACTTTATTGCAAGTGCAAAGCAAGTGCCCACAATTACATCTGTAGGCAATATTTTTAAATTGTATTCTCTTCCTTTTTATTCAGGATGTTATGTTTTACTGCTCCTAAGCTGAAGAAAAATCTTTCCATAAACACTTATCCCTAGTTTCTAGATGCATTTTATTTTTCTCTGGTCAATTTCATTTGGGAGTTTAGGTAAGAGAAAAAGATAGAAGAAATATCGTACTGAAAATTTTAGAACAAAAAAAAATAATCACATCTATACAAAGTATATAAATTCTATGCTAAATTAGGTTGTACTCTTATATTTTCACTGAGTGAACTGGTACAGAACTGGTTTTTGATGAGAAGCTTAGAATATATTATGTAAAATCAGTAAAAAATTGTTAAATTTAATAGACTTTGCCTTCCTGAGATTTGAGGACACTGACATTGTCTTACATGTAAAACCAACATGTTAAGTTCACAACATCATTAGGACATGGAGGGAAAGCTCCATTCAAACTACGGATGGATAAAGGGAGGCTCAACTGACCAGTTGCTCAAGACACCGTGAGTCAATAGAAAAGCTGGGTTCAGAATCACAAAGCCTACCAATTTGTGCAGTTAAAAAACAAAAATCAATGAAGAAATTTAGTGATTTGAAAATTCAAACACTATGGTGCTATTTTTAAGAGCTGAAAGCAAAATATTGATTCAAAGTGTTTCCCTTTTTTTTGTACTCCTGTCATATTGTTACTTGTCCTAGTAACAACACATTCAGAAATGGAAAATGCTGAACTGCATTAGTCAAGAAAATCCAACTGAAAAGCACACGTTAATTTTGTGAATTTGTTCGAAATAATAATGATTTTGAGTATCACACATCATGTAAAATCAGACTGTCTCTAAAGTCTGACATGTGCAAGAAGTCCCCTCAGAGTTCACTAATGAACAAAGCAGCATGTAGTAACAGTAATTCTAGCGATAAATGGAGTAATTAGAATGTGCTTGGTAATAGCTGACACATAATTACGGCAATCACATCAAAACTGAATGAATATAAGGGGAAAGAGAGTAGAGGTCTGATCTTCTTATTAAAAAGAAATAAAATAATAAGTTAAATCTCATGCAGGCAGAAACTCTCCTCATTCCAAATGCATACAGGCAGCTCAGACCAGCCCAATCACAGCTGTTTGTGGCTGGTTAACCACTTGACTGTCCTGGATAGAAAACCTTTGCTTCCCAGCTCTGGGGAGATACAAGTCTTGGGGCACAAGGTTGGCTGTTTGGCTTCCCGCTTATTAACAGAATTTTCCTTCTCTGAGGCACATGGTCTGTCCATGCTAATTTGGGATAAATTACTTCCACAGGTGATCAGCTGTTCTTCATCTCCTCTGAGACGGAGAAAGAAAGAAGGGCTTAACCATGAACATGTGGAATCCAAAGGGACTAAGAATCACTCTGTCAGGGAGCTGTCTGATCATTGGAATGGGTTGCTAAATTACATTGTGACACTAGAGAAATACTAAATGAACTGAACTGTACTTTATGAGGGGAGTTGTATATTCAGAAATTATCTTAATGTAAAACTGTTAGCCAAAAGAAAGCAGTTTTAATAATATACTGCTTAAAGGAGGTAGATGTTCTATAGTTGGGCACTACATATAGAAGTAATGACACTGGGTGAGAGAAAAAAAGACTTGGAGCTTTAAAATTTTCAATGGTGAGAATGATCCTTGTATTTTAACATCTTGCTACTCAAAGTGTGGTCTCCAAACCAACAGGATCAGGGTTCACTGGGAATTTGTCAAAAATACAGCATCTCGGGCCCCACCCACACTTGTTGAATCCAAATCTGCATTTTAACAAGATCCCCAAGAGATCTGTCTGATATTAAGATTCGAGATGCATCGATTTAACAGATTCACAGGCCACCAGAGAGAAGAGATCTTGGAAAAGGTCTAATCTCATTTTTCAAATTCAAAAACTCACTGGAATTGGATGGCTAAAAGGCAATAAATGTCAGAGGACCAATTAATGTTAGAGATAAAATCTAGATCCTAGACCAGTGCTCTTTCCATGATCTGCGCTATCAACCAAGAATTTCCAAATACCCAATAAAGTGAAAAAAGTAAAAGCCCTGCTCAATCACTGTTTCCTAGCTCCTCCCCTCATTGAGCTTTATATTAGTATTCGAGTACTGAACTTGATATTAAAACAAACAACTTTTTCATAAATGAATGCCCTGCCAAAGAATAAACCCATTAACAGGACAGATTTACTGAACGTCAAGGTTATGTATTTAAAAGATCTTCTCCCTTCCAGTCATTACTGACACAATCAAAGGTACTATGAGAGATTGCTGGAAATGATTAAATGTGTTTGATTTTAGATTGATCACTCTGGTCAAAAGGGTGAGGGGAGACTGGAGAAGGAAGAAGGCAGGGAAAGCAGCGAAGGCGGGAGGAGAAAGCAGGAGTCGAGTGGTGCACTGCTGTGGCAGGCCTATCTGACATCACTGGCTTAACATTTGTATTTCAGTCCATCGCCTGACTAATAACACCATGTAGTGAAATAAAGCACCCATTCTGGAGGTAATTGTTATGTGGTGGAGTATAAACAAGCCCCATTCTGCAGTATATTTACCACAGTGCATATTTACGAGTTGGGTTTAATTAAAAGTCGGGAACACTAGAGCTATTTTTTAACTAGATGCCTATTATCTAGTGTCAAATGCTTGGTTTTAATCACGCATTTTATATCATCGTGACCTAGATCACTGCCTGTGACATATGAGATAGTGTGTTGTCTTTCCTGAGAAGATGTAGCAGGGCTTGATGGATGTTTTCTCATTCCTAACCTCATTACTACCAGCTTCCCATCCATCTAATAAAATGCTATGATAGAGAGTGGGAAGGTGCTATAAATCATAATATTCCAGCCGCTTCCAGCAGATTCATTAGAAATGCTGACTATATATCTCACAAACAGAAAGTCAACACACAAAGTAGGTTGCTGCTTCTCCCTAGGATCAAGACACCCTGTTCCTTGTCTCTCCCTCTCCCAGTGGAACAGAGGTTCCTTTTAAATGGCAAAAACTGCCATTTAGTGAATGACTACATAGCCCTCTGTCCTAATGTGCTTTAGCCAATACAGAGTTGATAGCCACAGTTTCAGTCTTGTTATACACAATCTGATCATTATCCGCCTGACTGGAAGGGCTGTTGACTTTTAAGTGCCAAGTAGATGGATTCAGTTAAGAGATTAAGTCTTAGAGTTTCCATCCTTATTGTTTTTGTCCTGACAAAGACATGGCCCCCTGCGTCCCCTTACAATCAAAGAGGAAGTTGTTGAGGAGGTAAGTGAAAGCTCTGACATCACCTTCATATAATCAAGCATGAAACCTTGGTGATATTCTTGGCCCTTCCCTCTTTTTCAATCACTCATTTTGTTCATTTATTCAGCAAACATGTCATGAGGACCTACTGTGGTAGGCACGATATCAGATGCTGGGTTTTATTCAGACATGGCCTTCCCTCAAGGATCTTACACATTAAACTCAAAAACAGAATATAGTGAAAACATATAAAACATATAAAAGGAAGTCCGAATCCAATAGGCAGTCTGGTGGTGGTCAAGGCTTCCTGGAGAACATGAAACCTAAGCTCACCAGACAAGAAGGAAAGGAAACTGTTCTAGAGAGAACAGAGCATGTGCAAAGATTCAGAGCTATAAAGAAGCTATGATCCAAGTTTAGTATACCTGAGACCAAGAGGTGCAGGGAGCAGTGAGAGAGAAAGAGTTGAGAAGCAAAATAGGCCAGACCATGAAAGACCTTACATGCTTTATAAATAAATTTTAGCTATCCTGAGAGCAATAGCTAACCATTAAACACTTTCTAGCAGAACAATGACATGGGGAGTATTGCATTTGAGAAAAAACACTCTCATAAGGTAGAGAACGGAGAACAGATGGATGGGTAGAAGATAAGGAGTAAGGCTGCAAAACTAGCAAGAAGGCCGTGGCAGTAAAAACATGAGATGTGAGAATTGAGAAAACTGGAAATAGTTGAGAACTATGTGTGAGGTAGAGACAATAGGCCTAGTGATTGATTGGATGGGTCTAACCTAGCTGGTCACCAAGTCTATTGGTTCTTCTTTCAAATTAAGCCTTATTCAGCTGTTCCCTTTTGTACAGCCACTACAGGCTCTTTCCAAGATTATAAGCCCTGTGCTATACCGTAACTGACATCCAAATCTAGGCTGATCCCTCTGGTCTCTAATTCATGTTCTACAACTTAATAAATCCTCATAGTCCTCTTCTCTGTTCTGAACTCTCTAGTGTCTGTCATGCACCTGATTCCCAGAGTCCACAGCAATAGTCTTCAGACTTTAGGTACTATCTGAATCACTAGGATTTTTGGGTGGGGGCTTGCAGAGGGGTGGGGGGATGCTAAAGCCCAGGTCCTATCAAGATAAAACTTTCTGATTTAGATAGGGCATGGTATCTAGAGAAATGTATTTTAAACATTTAAGATACTAAGATAGGAAATATACTTTGATATAAAGTTCAGAGATATAGCCTGGAATTCATGGATTGCATAATTTCTGCACCCTACACTGTCTTGATGTCCACTGTAACTTACCTCTCTCTCCAAATCATTTCCTATTGTCCTCTGGCTTGATTTCTTACTATGAAAATGACTATGCTATGATCATTCTCACATCTGTGCCTTCAATCATGTTGTTATGCTTCTACCTTCTGCTTGTCTGAATTCAGTCCATGTACGAGGGCTGTAAAGGGTGTGGGAGATTCTAAGTTACATTAGAACCTTACAATTCTATACTCATTTGAAATCCCACCTCTTCATGAGCTCATCTCTGATCATTCCAGCCTTCATTGACTCCTCTTTCTGAACTTGATCAGGTCCTCTTTTTCTTTTTTTCACGTTTAATTCTATGAACTATTTTATAGCTTACTGAAAGCACTATAGATTGAGACTAAGGTATGGAAACAAGCCAAATACACCTGGATATGATCCTGACTTGAACACTTACTAGCCGTATGATATTCAGCAAGTTTCTAACCTCATCTTCCTTACCTATAAAATGGAAATAATAAAAGTTTCTGCCTGTAGAACTGTTGCAAAGATTAAAAGAGATAATCTACTAATAGGAATTAGTAAAGTGCTTATAATTCATTAAGGTATTTTATAAAAGTTAATAAAATGAGTATAATAGGGATGCCTGGGTGGCTCAGTGGGTTTAGTCTCTACCTTTGGCTAGGGTCATGATCTCAGGGTCCTGGGATCAAGCCCTGCATCGGGCTCTCTGCTCAGTGGGGAGCCTGCTTTCCCTTCTCTCTCTGCCTGCCTCTCTGCCTACTTGTGATCTCTCTCTCTCTCTCTCTCTGTCAAATAAATAAATTTTAAAAAATGAATATAATAGCCTTTGCCTCTGGCTACTTGAAAACAGAGCTGGAAACTTCTTTTACATCATTAACCACTTCCCCACTCTAGAACCCCACACAGAATAGCATCACCGAGGGGATATCTGTGGACTGAGGCTCATGGTACACTAAAAGAAAAATAACTGAGCATAGCAGAAATGAATCTGAATATACAAATTTGAGTATTCCAGAATCACCACATACCCACATTTTCTTTAAATCATTTTAAATCTAACTTCAGCTCCATCCTACTATAGTGAAGGAAATTCAATGCTAGTCATGATTATCTGACCTAGAACGGAATACCAGGGCCTTGCTTAGCATTAGAACATCAGGAAATTCTCACACTGTTCTACACTGATCACTACTAAGCCCAGTGACCCAGCCTGTATGGCTCCTGTAGATCAAAGCAAGCTTAACTGCTTCCCTGGCTTGCATGAGATATAGGCAACTGGACTAGGTTTGGAGCTCATGAATTCAAGGTTCAGTTTCCAGTGCTTTACTTGGCCATGATTTCTGAGATTTTGTCATCGCCCTATGACTTTGCTTGGAGAAATTATGAGCCCAGAAGGACTAAATCATTCTCTTTCCTCATCTTAGTGAAAGGAATAACCGCCCTGAAACCCTGCCTTAGAATCTATTTCCCTCTCTTACTCTCTAGGGGACTTACAAATGAGTTTAATGGGGTACCTACATAATAGCTTTAATAAGTTTAGGGTTCTGCTCTTAGTACTATCAAAACAAAAATTATCAGAAGCAGGAAATTTTTAAGGATCCGAATCCTGTGTGAAATGAAGAAAGAAAAATAAATGAAAGTATAGCAAGTATAGCAATAAAATTAATATTTTAATAAACAATCCTTCCAAACAAGAGGAATCGATTTGCCCAAACACGGAAGGATCAAAGTACAAAAGAAAGGGATGCTGGAATGTTGACAGCATATTACCTTCTAGAGTCAGACCAGACCTTTTTCCCATGATTTTGGCACTGGGAAAAAGAATGGGCCCTTGGTCAAGGTTAGGATTCACTCTCTCTCATTTCCAAATTTTAGGAAACTTCTAGATTGTTACAGTGAGAGTGCCATCTATGCAGGCAAAGTACATCTTGCCTCTTGAAAGAACAAAGGCACAGAGAAGGCATAAAAATTGCTCATAAGTCTTCTTAGACATCAAAGGACTCTTAGCAACAACAAGCAGATGACTTAGTGAAAGTAAATCGGGAACATATGGATTAGGATTCTCTTAAAATACACATGGGTTTAGAAACTAGGTGAGGAGGGAACTGCTTTGGGCCAAATACATTTTGGATTTTCTAAACACATGTGTGTGGCTATCACCACTAACACCCTGCTCCTCCACCCACACATACACGCATACAAACAGTCTTTCACTGAATGACCTAAAGACCCAGAGATGGTAAGTAAGAGTCCTGGAGACCACACACCATGGGAGAGCCAGAGCTATTTACCCAAGGTTAGATTAATTCAACAGAAGATTTTTCTAATGTTTTCAGAAAAGGGGGAAAAGGAAGGAAAAGTCAACTGATGATTCCAGATAAAACTAACAGACTTTTTATTTTGATTTCTGATTGTAAGAATAAACACATGTCTACTTTGTTGGCATCAGTTTTCTCTTCTATAAAATGTAGGAAATGGACTGACTGATCTCAGAAATGCTCAAAAATGTCTTTACCCTTGGACCAGTTTTTTCATCTGCTACTCCCCTTGGCCTTTCTTTTCTAATTTGGAAATATGCAAATATTTCCAACAATAATAAAATAAGATCTAAAAGCTGAGCTTAAAAATATCCCAACCCAAGCCTGAGCCCAGGAAAAACTCAAAGCAAATGAAAATGAGTCTCAAGTATCCATCAATTCACTTTTTCTGCCCCTCTTCTCTCCCTGGAACACCACCACAAAGCACCTCTGTCCTGATCCTCGTCCCAATAGTCTAAAGCAGCCCATCAGAGAACTCGTACTCAGGGCTGACATAGAGGATATGAGGAATTTTTTTGGTAAATTGAAATTAGTCTGGGCCTTAAAAAAAACTGATAAATGACAATCAGAAAGCTACAAGAGTTAAGTCTAAAATTATAAAACTAGAAATCGAAAGGAATGAGGTAAGACATTTTATTACAAATTTAAATCCTCATTAATAAAGTGAGAGAAATAGTTACTATCAGTATCATCAGCGCTAGGCAGATTAAATGTCTACTAAAGACTTCTTTCTATATTAGTTTCCTCATTCATAATATTCCTGCTATCCTGAACTTAAAGCAACTCATTCTAGGAAAACCTATTTGTTTTCTGATAGAAGAAGTGAAGATATTTATGTCCTAAAACTTTTAATCAGCAGCTCTCTATCTCTATGGTGACTGCTGTCATATGGTCACAGTTAAGTTCATAATCACTCATTCCAAATTGTATGCAAAGTAGATAATGATTGATATTTGCATTTTTAAGAGAGGTCTTAAGTCCTTTCCCAAGAGCCACCAATATCATCAGTCCTTAAGGTAGAACTCAGTTTTGAGTTAATGACATAAGTGAACCCAGACACAGTACTGACATCAAAAATTCTGACTCTACCAAGATGCATAATTCTTTTCCTTACAACTGAGAAAATCGTTTTCAACATGGATGAAATAACAGGATATAAATATTCTAATCTGCTTGAAATAATCTCCCCTGTCACCTTGACTAGCCAGACCGTGTTAGTTTCTCCCATTATATGTTCCCATAGTACTTTATACTTCCTTATAATATATAGGATTGTGAGATTTGAGAGGGGAGGAATTGTGACTATCTTCTTGTCTTCAGAGCCTAAATAGTACACGGCATAAATAATAAGTATTTGCTGAATACACACATAAATAAATGAATTTTATTCCAAAGCTCTATTTACTTAAGTTGATACTGAGCAATTTTTTCTGATTCTCCAAACAATCTAGCAATCTCTGTCTTCCTAGATTAGAAACATCAAAGTTGGTCTTTTTGAGTCTTAAAGGAACAATTTAAGGCATTTATTGGCTACTCTCCCTATCTGATTTGAGAACACGATTAATTCCATTTCATGAATGACAAGGCTAAGGCAAAACCTTCTATATATGGCCCTAAAAAATAAATGTAGTTCCTGATTAAGAGTGAAGGTGAACACTCAGAAAATCCTGACTTTCAACTCCAGTTGTAATTCCTAAAAAGGAAGAGATCTTGAAATGTTTCTATAGAAATAAGGACTTCATAGGTGTGCTCTGTAGATGTGCTTTCATAGACACATGAGCAAAATTAAAATCTGGCAATAAAAATGTACTTAAGGAACCATTCAAAGTAAGAAACCATGCTGCGCATAAAGAAACTTACACTGAAGTGACCCAGGTGGAGTTTATTAAAGCCTGTTCTTTTGGCCCTCCAATGCATGTTATGTTGAGGGCACAGAGCTGAATAATAAAATTAGCATCCTTATGTTAAAAATCCTATCCAGATAAAAATTCCAAATGTACATGAAGACTTAATTTGAAGTCCCCATTACTGTATCTGTTTACAAATCAATTGGCCAAGGACAGAGATATTGCAGAGCTCCTCTTGCTCATTTTTTAATAAGGTCAGAGAAGAAAACATAGCAAAGATTTGTTATTTTGTAAAAATGCTGCACAAAAGCACAACAGGAAAAGAATATTTTAAGCATTTAGACCCATTTTTGGCATAGCATGAATCTGAAAAATGATGTGACTTCCGTATTGAGGGTGCAAAAGGAATGGCACGGACAAAACACACAGGAGCTCAGGCTCCTACTAAAAAGGTTGCTAACGTATGTTCAAAATATGTATTGGATCGATAAGCCCTGATACTGAAACAATGCCTGGGCATTTCAAAACAAGAGTTGGACAAGCCACACAAACTCCAATGGCTATTCTGAACCAGAATAATATTGTGTGAATGTTTTTTTAAAGCTGTTATTTATTTGACAGAGAGAAAGAGATCACAAGCAAACAGAGAGGCAGGTAGAGAGAGAGGGGGAAGCAGGCTCCCTGCTGAGCAGAGAGCCCAATGCAGGGCTCCATCCCAAGGACCCTGAGATCATGACCTGAGCTGAAGGTACAGGCTTATCCCACTGAGCCACCCAAGTGCCCCAGCTGTGTGAATATTTCCAATGAAAATACATATGTCTGTTTGCTTGTTGGTTTATAAGATAAACATCATTAACTAAATATGTTTCAAAAATAGTGTGATTTTACTACCTGATAGCTTTAATAAGTGGAACAAGTTCAGTTTGGTATGCTAGGGTTCCAGTGTCAGTGCATTCACAGCTACAGATAGACTATCAGTAGTGAAACAAACTAATCTTGAAATTTAATACGCTAAGCAGAATAAACTTACAAATTTCATTTGTTGAAAATTTGTGAATTTCTGACAACGGGAGGCACCAAAGTATCTAAAAGGTATTAAATTAAAATTTAAACATCTTTTGATGCTATATAGAGTATTAGAAAATGAATATTTAGGCACGTGAGTAAGAACTTCCTCTTTTTTTCCCTTTGTTTTCAATTTTATTTATTTATTTTTATTTTGGTGTGTTTCTTTTTTTTTAATCTTTTTTTTATTTTTTATTTTTTTTATAAACATATAATGTATTTTTATCCCCAGGAGTACAGGTTTGTGAATCGCCAGGTTTACACACTTCACAGCACTCATCATAGAATTTTATTTTATTTTTCAGGGTTCCAAGATTCATTGTTTATGCACCACACCCAGTGCTCCACACAACACATACCCTCCTTAATACCCACCACCAGGCTCACCCATCCCCACTTCCTCTTACTCGAATGCTTACCCATGATAATACTGAGCAGTTTTTATACATTGGCATTGATTTAACTTTGGTGCTAAAAGTTTCTACCACAACTTCTTTTAAAGTTCTGGTTCAGTTCAAGTGAAAATACTGCTGAAATTGCAAATCAAACCATTTAAACAGTGTTACTACTTTTAAGTATTTAATTATATGACTCCATTGCTGTGGAACCAAACAAAATACAGAAATAAATTGGATGGATGATGAGGCTGATAAAAGACTCTGATTGCCATTCAAACCCTCAATTTTCAAATGTAGATGTTAGTCCAAATAACCAAGATGTTCTCACTGATTTCTTTTTAACAATTCAGTGTTATAAATTGTAAGCATAAACTAATGTTATACATGTAAGAAAAGACTTTTAATATTTTTTGGTAATCTGCAATTCCATATAAGGATTCAGCCTTTAAAGAGTTTATACCGCTAACGATGATTGAAAACCAGGGACCTGATCCAAACTCCTCCCTTGACAAATGGCTTTAAGAAGGCTGGGAAGATTAAGATGCTGACAAAGATTGGTCAGCCTTTCTAGGGTTCTCAGAGTCTTTAATATGCAAGAGTATTTGTGAGTTTCCACAAAGGAAGCTATTCTGTGGTCTCAGTTTGGGATCCCCCAGAAGAGACCCCAGAAGAGGATTCAAATGCTAGTGGCATTTTGAGGAGGTGCAGAAAACATGGGTAGGGAATAAAAAAGTGAAAAAAGGAAGAAAAGTCAGCTAACCAAGACAGCTATACTGAAGGCAAAGGGAACATAATTCCACAGTAGAACCTATGCTGTAGAGGTTGTACCTGAGAGGAAGGAAAGCTGCCGCCAGTCACTGGAAGAGGTTTGCTCCAGAAGGTGTGAATTCTGGCATTTCTAATACAGGAAAGTCAGGCCCATCACAGAAGTGGAAAGGCCTGGGAATATGTGCAGAGCCCAAGTAGTTGCTGTAAGTCTATAGTGTTGACCAAACTAATTTGATCACAGAACTCCTTTTCTATGGAGCACTAACAACTTCCATCAGAACTTCATTGTTTTGGAAACACTAAAATCATGAATACTATACAATAAACAATGCTTTCACATACAGTACCTAATTTGAGTCTCAAAACCCTTTTATTATCATCTCCATTGTACGAGTGAGAAAAACTAAGATCTAGATAGGTTAATGGTTACTGGTAGACCCAGAAAGTAAATCAGGTTTCTGGTCCTAAGTACCTCAGAGTTCATACTCTTAAGTATCCCAAACTGCTTCTTTCAGAAAATGCATTTTCAACTAATACATAAAAGTTTAGTATCAGAGTCATTTTTGCCTTTTTAATCCATGAAAACCCTTATAAAGACCTTTTATTCTATTAAAATGACCCACCACATCACATACAGAGTTCTAAAAACTAGTAGATTTGACATTTTTTAAGATAACTTTAAATTCCATGGTTACTATAGAGATAGTGAAACTTGCTGTCACTTTAATGTACTGCTCTGTCTATAGCATTACTGATAGGTACCTGAGATAGCCTTATAAATTTTAAGCTTTTATGTGCCTTCTATATTTCACAGTATAGGATCACAATTTATAATGATATGATGTACTGTTACAGAAATTGTCAGCCAGCAAAGTCTAAATATATTTTAAAACATTTACAGTTACTAACTGTTTTGCAGGCAAAAACAAAAAGTCTTCAAAAGTATATATACCTATGATTTGGGCATGGGTTTTTTTTGAGCTAATATTTATTGTTTATTTACTATGTGCCTAGCACTGATCAAAGTAATTTATAGATATTAATTCACAAGTCTTTGGAACAGCCCTCTGTGGTAAAGTAATCTTATTACCCACCTTATTTGGCAAATGAGGAAACTGAGGCACAAAGAAGTTATTTAACTTGCCCAATTTATACAGCTTATAAACAGTAATGCCAAGATTTAACCCATGAAATCTGGTTTCATAGGCTACACTCATAGATATTTTGCCACTCATAGACACTATGCCATACTAGACTTACCACAAAATGGCAAGTGCTATGTATTGGCCCGTTAGGAATTATTGAGGTTTGGGGATACCTGGATGGCTCAGCTGGTTGAGCATCTGACTTGATTTTGGCTCAGATCATGATCTCAGGGTCATGAAATAGTGCCCTGTACTGGGTTCTACACTGGGTGTGGAGCCTGCTTGAGATTCTCTCTCTCCCTTTCTCTGCCCTTCTCCCCACCTCTGCTCAGAGGCACACATGCACACTCTCTATCTATTAAAAAAAAATAAAAAGGATTATTGAGGGTTTAATTCTTATTTAATCGGAATAAAGAAAAGTACTTTCAAAACTTCTAAACAATAATTGTCAGATAAAAGATCATTTAAACTGTGCCTACATTTTGCATAATTACTTTCAACAGACCCGACCCAAACTATCTTAGGTAGAATTTAAATTCCTGAGTTGTCCCTGACATTTTGTCCTCAGGGCTTTTTAAAATTTTCATTTACTGAAATAAATAATACATAATTAGAGGCTGCAAATGGGAAATGAGGGAGACAAAGGGAAAGAGAATATAAATTCCCAGACTGAACCAGAAAACATTAGTAAGTTAGAAAGTTACTTTCTTGCTATACTAAAGCAATGGCTATTATTCTGAACAGAGGCATATCTTGATTTGTTAAACAGATGTTCTCCTGAAAGAGTTATATGTCCATTCAAAATATGTGAAACCACATATTAACTGACAACATTTTTATGTTGTTTGTTTTCCCATTGACCCAGTCTTCCAAGGTGCTCTACCTCCTTTCTGAGTGATTGACCAAGTAGCCAATAACTCTTAAATATGGAAGTGTAGTAGTAAACCTTCTTTGTAAACAAAGCATCCTTATAGAATAATGATAACATCTTTAGTAGCACAAAGCAGGGAATAAACAAAAAACTTTTTTTCTTGATAAGAATCTACAACTTTATAACACTGCATATGAAGAAAAGAAGGCAGCTAATAGAGACGTTTGGGGAAAATGAAGGCTTTTAAAAATATGGAAGGAAACACTGAATGAGAGACTCCAGATACCAGTGCATGAAAAGTCCATGACTCTAAAGCTTCTCAATTAAAATTACATTAATATCAAGGTAGAGCTGCACAACTGTAATAGAAAAGTCAATCTTAAGAGGATAAATGTTAACGCCAAGGTGGAGATGTCAGTACCTGTGCAGTGAAAGCATGCCAATAAGTAACTTCAAGATTAGAATAATGATCACAGTGGCATCTTACCTACCAGCAACATCCCATTCTACAATAGCCCATAGACCCACCAGATTACTCAACATACTCATCGAAAGCCAGTGAGAGACAGCTTGGGATATTATCTACTTCTGACAAGCAGGGATGAAAGAAGTACTTCACTATTTACTTATTTGGTTGAAATTCACTCTGCATCTCTTTAATTAAAAAAAAAAACATTCAATTATCAACAGTCATCTAAATACACAGATAATATGAACAAACAATTGTGTATATGTTTACATGGCTTAATGTGAGATTTCAAGTTTATAAAGTACTCTGTATATGTGCATTTAAATACTTGTTGGTATTTTGTTTTTGTCTTTTCTTTCTGGAGGGCCAATGTAAAAATTTCTTTATTTTCTCTTATTCCTGAATGGTGCTTTTATCATATATGTCCTAAACTATGGATATTTCTAGTTTCCAGCTTGGCATTTAAAAAGTTGTAACTCATCACTCCCATCTACATAACCAAAAACAAAGCTGAAATAAACAAAATCAACAAGTCTTCCTCAACCCATAAGATAACAAGGTCACAGGGGAAAACACTGCCCCCCAAATTTAAGAGACAAATATTTAAGTGCAGAGAATCACAACTTACCAGTCAGAAACCTCTGCAGGAACTAGTACCAGGATAGCAAAACCTAAACAGTAATTAATGAATTGCTGGAGGCTCCAGGTGGACAAATTTAAGAGTTAAAAACTCAAAGAGGCCAGTCTTAGAGGGGGCCTCCACACGTCCATGAATTTATCTCCATATTCTGTACCAGGTTTCTCTCACAATGAAGAAAAATCCCATTGCATTTCCAGTAGTAGGAGGAGAAAAACGGTCATTTTGAAATGTGCCCAGAGCATTCTCTTCTTCTTAGTAAAACCTGCCCTCAAGAGAAACTTTTTGACCAGAACCTAATCAAATGGGGTTTTACCACAGACTAACCAACCTTGGGGATTAGAAATCTCTAACTCCAACCCCTCAAACCTTCCAGTCCCACCTACAGAGGGAAAAAAACAAAAATCAAAACAAAACAAAGCCAAAAACCAAAAAGCAGCTGTGAAGGTTACAGCCCTGAAACAGATTCACTAACAGACTGAAATCAAATAGGACTATAGAATGCTTCCCTGTCCTCTATACCTTATTACCATATCAGCAGGGTTCCTGTAATGATAACAAGAGAATACAAGTGAAAGAACCATGCATTAAATAATCCCAGGCATTATTTAAGAAGATGTCCCTAGGGAAATACTAAGACAACAAGTGAGACAAAAATAAGGGCATCAGGAAATTTTAGCTTCTGACACCTGCAGCTGCAGTGAACATAGCCTAGTTACGCAAACATAAAACTTCCCAAAAGACCTAATTACCTCAATTGCTTTTACCCACTACTGCATGCCCTGTTTACAACCAAAAAATTGCAAGACATATTAAAAGATAAAAACACAATTTGAAAAGACATCAGAACTTGGGACTCCTGGTTGGCTCAGATGGTAAAGCATGAGACTCTTGACCTCACGGTCATGAGTTCTAGTCCTATGTTGGGTGTAGAGATTACTTAAAAAAAATTAGATTCAGAGACATTGGAATTATCAGACCAAGAATTTAAAACAACTACTCCAAAGTGCCATTTGAATACATTATTTCTTCGTTTTTGTACTTCATTGTGGTGGTTGTATATCCTTTCATTCTAAATATTATTTCTTTTGTATGTAATCTGTTTTTCTCTATAGTAGCTATTAAAATTATTCCTTCAGATTCGATGTGCTGCAGTTTTTCCATGATATTGCCAAGTATGGGTTATTTACATTGCTAGAATTTATGTTTCTTGAAACGATGTCATCTTTCCTCAGTTCTGGGAAATCCTAACCCAATACTCTGTGAATACTAGAATCTCAGATTACAAAACTATTTACTTGTTCTTATTCTATCCATAATACTTGTAAATCTCTTTCATATTTTCCAACTTTCTCATCTGAAATGCAATTCATTTATTCTTCAAGTTGATCTTCCAGTCCATTTTCCCTTTAGTTATGACTAAACTTCTGTTTGATCTGTCCATTTACTTTTAATTTCTTTTTTTTTTTTTCTTTTAAGTAAGCTCCACACCTAGCATGGAGCCCAAGACAGGGCTGGAACTCACAACCCCAAGATCAAGACCTGGGCTTAGATCAAAAGTCAGATGCTCAGCCAACTGGCCACTCAGGCACTGCTTAATTTATTTTAATTTCAATGATTATATTTCATATTCTTAAAAGTTATATTTTTGATATTTTGCAAATATACTACTTTTATATAATATCTTATTGTTAATAATTCAAAGATC
>NW_019154394.1:0-35149 GCF_002288905.1 Enhydra lutris kenyoni | reverse complement strand
CAAACCATAGAAATACATGAGGAAACCATAAATGCGTATTGCTAAATGCAAGTATCTAGTCTGAAAAGGCTACATATTGAACGATTCCAGCTATATGACATCTGGAAAAGGCAAAGCTATGGAGACAGTAGAAAGATCAGTGGTTGCCAAGGGCTTGCTTGGAGGGAGTAAGGGATGAATGAATAGGTGGAGCACATGCGATTTTTCAGGTTGGTGAAATTATCCTGTATGAAGCTGTAATGGTGGATACATGATATTAGACATTTGTCAAAACCTACGGAGAGTATACAACCAAGAGTGAACCCTAATGTAAATTGTGGATATCAGTAACAATGTATTATAATTTATTCATAATTGCTCAAACTTTCATCATTTGCAACAAATGTACCACACTAATGAAAGATGTTAATAATAGGGAAAGCCAGGTGGGGGCTGGTGTGAGGTGGTGGATTGGGGGAATGAATGAGAATGGGAGGGAAAGAGGTTGTCTGGGATCTTTCCATTCAAACTTTGTGTCAACCAAAACCTGCTAAAATGTGAAGCCCAAGCAATTAAAAAATTATCTAAACTCTTTACTGTGATTTACAAAACACTTATTATAAATAATATCTTTCCGAGGTATGGATGACTGAATTATTCTGCATTTTACATAAAGATCTGTGCACAATCAGTTATAATTTTTCCTTTTGAATGGATTGCCAGTCCCTAATCTCCCTTATAGGAATTCTTCAGTAGCCACTGAAAGGACCTGAATGCTTCATAACCTGCCTGGCTCTCCAGCATTCTCTCAGGGCCCTCTCCACATCACTCTGTGTTTTAGGCACCTGGTACTTCTTTCAGTACTTCAAATACAGGAGGGGCTGTCCTGCCTTGGAATATTTTTGGAATTTCTTTCTTTCTTCACAGAACTGGTTCTTCCTAATCTTCTAGTACTGGATTTAAATATCACTCCACAGAGGTCTTCCATACTTTTCCATCTAACTTTGAACTTCTCTTAGCCCTGTAATCCTACCCCAATTATTTTCTTTAAATGTATGTTGTTACCTTCATAGAACTTGTAACAATTTGTGATTACTTGAGTGCTTCCATGTTTACTGTTGTTCTTCCCCACTAGACTATGAGATCCTACAGGGCCTGAAACCACATATGTTTTGTTCATCAGTAATTACCCAGTGCTCTGAGCAGTGTCAGACACTGAGTAGATAGTCACCAAGGGGGCAATTGATGGTGAAGATGGATCTAAGATCAGATACGGAGTGACTGTCATGAACAATTTTTATTCTTATTAATTTGACAAACTTTTAAAAAAGGACAATTTATAAAGAAAATATGAATTCTCAAGCTCTATTACAAAGCTGTCATCATCAAGACAGCATGGTACTGGCACAAAAACAGACACATAGATCAATGGAACAGAATAGAGAGCCCAGAAATAGACGCTCAACTCTATGGGCAACTAATCTTCGACAAAGCAGGAAAGAATGTCCAATGGAAAAAAGACAGCCTCTTCAATAAATGGTGTTGGGAAAATTGAACAGCCACATGCAGAAAAATGAAATTGGATCATTTCCTTACACCACACACGAAAATAGACTCAAAATAGATCAAGGACCTCAATGTGAGAAAGGAATCCATCAAAATCCTTGAGGAGAACACAGGCAGCAACCTCTTCGACCTCAGCCGCAGCAACATCTTCCTAGGAACATCGCCAAAGGCAAGGGAAGCGAGGGCAAAAATGAACTATTGGGATTTTATCAAGATCAAAAGCTTTTGCACAGCAAAGGAAACAGTTAACAAAACCAAAAGACAACTGACAGAATGGGAGAAGATATTTGCAAATGACATATCAGATAAAGGGCTAGTGTCCAAAATCTATAAAGAACTTAGCAAACTCAACACCCAAAGAACAAATAACCCAATCAAGAAATGGGCAGAAGACATGAACAGACATTTCTGCAAAGAAGACATCCAGATGGCCAACAGACACATGAAAAAGTGCTCCATATCACTCGGCATCAGGGAAATACAAATCAAAACCACAATGAGGTATCACCTCACACCAGTCAGAATGGCTAAAATTAACAAGTCAGGAAATGACAGATGCTGGCGAGGATGCGGAGAAAGGGGAACCCTCTCAAAGTAATTCAAAAGGCAATAGAAAATCTGAGCACCTGGGTGGCTCAGTGGGTTAAAGCCTCTGCCTTCGGCTCAGGTCATGATCCCAGGGTCCTGGGATCGAGTCCCGCATTGGGCTCTCTGCTTAGCAGGGAGACTGCTTCCTCCTCCCACTCTCTGCCTGCTTGCCTCTCTGCCTACTTGTGATCTCTGTCAAATAAATAAATAAAATCTTAAAAAAAAAGAAAAAAGAAAAAAATCTGAATATTCATGACATAGAGAAGATTGTTAAAGAACAAACTCTGAAGAGAATACCAGGCTAATAGTTTGAGGGTGTTTTTCCCCAATCCTTCAAGATAAAAATATAATTCCTATATTATTAAAATGTTATTGAACTTCAAAAAAGATGAATTGATTCCCAGTTCATTTTGTGAATTACAAAATATAGCTAGTTCATGTAAGAATAAAGATTCAAAACCTCTAAATAAATAATGGCAACTCAAATATAGACTGTATTAAAATAATAATATGCTATGAACATTTTATTAAGTTTAGAAAAAGATGGATTGATCCCCAGTTCATTTTATGAATTGTAAAAATAGGCAACTCACTTAAGAATAAAGATTCAGAAACTCTAAATAAATAATAGCAATTCAAATACTGCATTCTATTAAAATACTAATACACTATGAATGTGTTGGCTTTATCACAGACATGCAAAGAAGTTTCAAAAACAAAATTTATTAAAACAATTCATCATATCAAGAGATCAAAGAACGTGAAAAAATTATGTGATCATCTCAAACGATGCTAAAAAGGCATATGATAAATTCAACTTCAACATATAAAGAACACTTTTACAGAGTAGGAATAGAAGGATATATATTTAGCATGATAAAAACTATTCTAAAACTGAAGCATATATTTGAACGAAATGTCAAAAGTTAAGGGGAGTATAGAGTAGCATTTGAGAACACATTTTACATCTGCAAATTTTCACATCTATAAAATGGAGATAAATAATGGAATTTATTTATAGGGTTACTATCATTATTATATCATATGATATTTGTAAATAGCTTTACACACTACCTAGAGTATACTAATAGAAATTAAATTTGTGTTTATGTTTCCTTTCCATCATTAAAATATTAAGGGTAGCTTCGTTTTGAATGATGAATGTATAGAAGATTAAAGCAACTTACTAGGAAAGGAGTACAGCAGAACAGCCCAAGAAAGAGAATGATACTAGATTTTTCATTATGAGAGCTCTGAGAGCAAAGCTAATAAGGAGTGGCCTTGGAGCTAGAGATCCACATTTCCAAACCTCAACACTGAATGGCCTCATAGTGAATCCATGGCCTTAGAAAAGCTGATGCCAGAAGAAAAAATTATCCTGAAGGTTACTTGGAGAGAATCCAAGGAATTGAATCTCTCTGGTTTACTTGGCCCCATTATACCTGGCATGTGCCATGAGACCTCCTCTGGATCCTTGAGCTATATAGCCTGAATGTCATTCAGTTATGGGTTGGGTAATTTTGTGCTATTTTGATGCTTTAAAATATCATATAACAGTTGATTCACTTCTCTAGGGAATATGTTTTTGTGATACATCCCAGGATGCTGATGAACCCCAAGAGGATCTCTGGATACCTAGGAAGATACAGTTTCCATTCTAAGATTTTTAGTTTCAAGCCTAGCTGAGGGCATTTTGGTCTGGGATGATGGAGAGTTGACATCCTTATGACAAATATTATGTGCCTGTTAATAATACAAGTAAGAATGTTTGTTATTACTATTTAATTTTGCCTTGGAATTTCCATCCAAGGAAATAATACAAGAAAAGGAACTATAAAAGTAATGGAAATATAATTATTTTTAAATGGCAGGATTGGTTACCTAGAAAACTCTGAAAGAATTGACTGTAAAGCCCCGAGGACTAGTAATAGAAACAGAGTTCAATAAAGGGACTTCTCTTTAAATATATATACATAAATTTACATGGTTCTTATAGATCAGAAAGAACCATTTAGAAAATATAAAGGGGGAAAATGCCATTCAGAATAACAACATAAATTTTAGCTTAAAACAAAATCTGGAAGGTCTTGATAAAAAAAATTCACAAAACATTTAATGGGACACTTAAGAAGACCTATCTTGAGACACTTGAAAATACCTATCTTATACTCACATAGGAAGAATCAAGATTTTAAAGATTCTGAGTTACCCAACTTTACCATAAATTATATAATACAAATAGTGCTGTGCATTTTTGGCTGTATCTGATGAAATGATTTTGAAATTATGGAATACAACCAGCTATAACAAAGAAAGAAACATTAATCTAAAAAGAATAATGTGTTTAATATTTGTACAACCAAATATTAAAATGATCAATAAAGCTACAGTGTGTCAAAAATAATCTATGGAACAAAATAAAAATTTAAAATTAGACTTAAGTGTATGTTAAGAACAGTATAGTAGAAGAGATTACATGAAAAATGGTGCTGGAAATTTTGGCTAATTAGTAATGAAAACAAAAAAATCATACCTTATAAAATGAAATAAGATTAGATTTTACATGGTTTATATGTTTAAGTATAAGTTATATATATTATATAACTTATAAGTAAAAGTTATATATATTATATAACTTAACTTATATATAATATATAAATATATATATATTTATATATATATATAAATTAGTATTTATCTGAATCAAGGATGTGGAAATCTTTTCGAAACTTAAAACAAGTCTTTTTAAAACCATGAAAGAAAAAGACTGGTGGTTTAGATTCTATAACTGTTTTTGAAGTTTTCTTTGTCAAAACTTACTATAAACAGGGTGTTCAGAGAGGAGCTGAAGAAAACCTCATCCCCTGAGAGATAATTAAGCTGGTCAAAATGAGCAAAGACAATTATGTAAAATCCCTGGAGAGGAATCAAAGGGCTTATGACACATTGAGGCACATTTATTCAACAGAGGCTATAGAATCTTCCATGAGGGCATGGCATTTGTGCTAGGGACTGCACATATTGCCTCATAGCCTTGTGTTCCAGAAAAGCTGTGCCAGCAGCCTCAGCGGTGGAGTGGCGGGTCTCCGCTCTCCTAGCTTCCTTGAGTGTGAGAACTATTCCCAGTGGACTTGGCAGCTGGTAAACATCAGCAGATCTCCTTTCCACAGCTGCATTGCTGCGGAAGCCCTAAGTTGAGTGTGTGGTAGCAGTGCCCATTACCCTACTCCCAATTCTTGACAGGTATAAAGAAGCTGGTGGGAAAGTTGGAGGAAAATGTAGCTGTCCAAGCCTGTGTAGCTCTGTATTACCAAGTTCTAGGAGGCATGGCAGCCAAATGTCAGGTTCCGCCTTCCGTGACCTCTTGGGCCAAAGAGCTATTCTGATTAGATTTGACTGTTGATAAAGCTTGGCATATTCCATATTCCCTGACTCTGGGCTTCAGAAGACATGAAGACAATTCACAAAAGGGATATTTGAAATGGCTTTATAAATTTACACAAGGCATTCAAACCTTTTGAGTGCAAGTTAAAAGACTAGTGAGATTCCATTTTTCATCTGTGAAACTGGCAAAGATTAAAAACATATAATACGCATTGATGGGGAATGGAAAATATGATCTTCCATTGCAATACTTGATAAATTTAAAATCTTACTCAGCCGTATTCCTGGTACTCACGTAATTGTTTTGTGGGGTAATTGTTCTTTTTTTTAAAAGTTACCAAAAAGGATTTTTCCTCCTCCTATGTTATTATTGAAACAATAGCAACAAAGAAATCAAATCATCAGTAAACACTTAAGATATTGTCAGTTGCCTTTTTTAAGTGATTTTACCATATATATCTTAGATCATAATAATACCTGTAAATGACATTTAGTCACTGAATGAGTTAGGGAAACAGTTGCCTTTATGCTTATCTTTATTTAGATGTGAATAATCCTGTAACTCATTTGTTCAGGTGGGTGACTAGCCTTAGCAAAAATTATTAGTTGTTTTCATTGATAACTTAGCTGTACTTACAAACATGATACAAATGTGCCACCAGTAGCACTAAATGAAAATTCTTCCATGTTGTGAAGAGGAAACAAAAGGTGAAGAAGAGAAATGAACTATTGGAGGTAGGAAATATTCCCAAGTTCTGTTTTCATGAGTTATAGGAAATACAAATAATTTTGTAATGTAAACACTTACATCCAGATTAAGCAGTGTCGTCTTTCAAGCATTCTCTTGATCTTTCAAAGAGCCACCCCCACCCCCAGTATCCCCAAGTAAATAAGCATAGCATATGTTTCTTAAAGTATTCCTCCTTCCCCCACCAGTCACTGTGAGAGATGAAAACTGATAATAGGGAGGATGAATAACGCACATCTTTGTCATTGATCTTTTACTCTGGCCTTCAAAGTTATCATTCAGTAGCTCTAATTAGATGACCAAGGGAAATCTATAGTTTTTTAGACTAGCTAAAATTTTTAAAAGATTTTATTTATTTATTTATTTAGAGAGTGTGAGGGGGTGGGGGCAGAGGGAGAGAGAGAATCTCAAACTGACTCTGGACTGAGTACAGAGCCCAATGTGGGGCTTCATCCCACAACCCTGAGATTACAACCTGAGTCGAAATCAAGAGTAGGATGCTTAACTAACTGAGCCACTCTGTCCCCTAGACTAGTTAAATTCCTAACAAAAATCTCAGCTTACCAAGCCACAATGAGATATCACCTCACACCAGTCAGAATGGCTAAAATTAACAAGTCAGGAAATGACAGATGCTGGCGAGGATGCGGAGAAAGGGGAACCCTCCTACACTGTTGGTGGGAATGAAAGCTGGTGTTTTCCATGCTGGAAAACAGCATGGAGGTTCCTCAAAATGTTGAAAATAGAACTACCCTATGACCCAGCAATTGCACTACTGGGTATTTACCCTAAAGATACAATTGTAGTGATCTGAAGGGGCATGTGCACCTGAATGTTTATAGCAGCAATGTCTACAATAGCCAAACTATGGAAAGAACCTAGATGTCCATCCACAGATGAATGGATAAAGAAGAGGTGGTATATATACATAATGGAATACTATGCAGCCATCAAAAGAAATGAAATCTTGCCATTTGCGACGACGTGGATTGAACTAGAGGGTTATCATGCTTAGCGAAATAAGTCAATCGGAGAAAGACAACTATCATATGATCTCCCTGATAAGAGGAAGTGGAGATGCAACATGGGGGGTTAAGGGGGTAGGAAAAGAATAAATGAAACAAGATGGGATTGGGAGGGAGACAAATCATAAGTGACTCTTAATCTCACAAAACAAACTGAGGGTTGCTGGGGGGAAGGGTGTTGGGGAGGGGGGTGGGGTTATGGACATTGGGGAGGATATATGCATGGTGAGTGTTGTGAAGTGTGTAAACCTCGCAATTCACAGACCTGTACCCCTGGGGATAAAAATATATGTTTATAAAAAAATAAAAAATTAAAAAAAAATCTCAGCTTACTTTTTGAATTCAGCAATTAGTCAACAGATTATTTAACTAAAATCCTTTGTATTTCATAAAAAAAGTATAATACAAAAAAGATTAATAACCTACACAGGTATATTTAGCACCCAGCCTAAGAAATACATTATTACTGATATTGTTGAACTTCCATGTATTTCATAGTACACATATTCTACAATGGTTCTTTTCTTTTAACATTTTCTTCTAACAATCACATAACATTTGTGATTTGGAAACACACAACTAGTGTTGTGCAAGTTGACAGAATAATGAGATTCTATAGAGAATCTGTAATATTATAACTTCTCAAGTAAGGGAGGTGATGGTCCTAGTCAAACTCTTTGTACAGGTACCCCTAGAGTCTTGGGCCCATTTCTGTGTTCTATCTTTTAAGATGAGGAGTAGTAAACTGGTATATCTAAATAGATGTGGATTCATGATTAATTGATACTGTTGATGAATGGTGAAGGAGTTAGGGATTGTTTTGATTGCAGTGGTGGATGGTAGAGAGGGCTATCTTTAGAAATATGTCTTTAAATGATACCAGTAAGAGGACTAGACCATGCGTGAAGGCAATTTCTTCTCCCCACCAATGTTCAAACTTGAATTCACTAGCTGGACTATTAGTTATGTAGAAGGGATTCAATTCAGAGGTGTTTGTGAGGATAATATCTATGGTTACATAAGTTTCTGAAGCTATTGTATTTTTTTTGGAGACATTATATCTAACTTAAAAAAATTAGTGTTCACTTGGTGTGTAAATGATACTGTCTCATATTTTGGAAGTCTTGATGTATATATTTTTTTCATTTTTGCCCTGTGTTGTCAATAATAAAGAACATAGCTAAATGTCCCCCAACCTCACAGAAATTTGGTTGTAACCTTTTAAAACCTATTAATTTCATGCTTATTATACATTGATCATCAGCCAACCTGTTTCAGGCTGCAAAATGTAGAACTGCAATTTAAATATGTCATTAAGCTTGTATTGCTGTAAATAATAGTTTTAGAAACAAAGAGAGTTGTGATGATAGAGAGTAAAATCCTTGGGTTAGGGACCACATCTTATATGCACTACTATCTATGTCTGTTCCTTAGAGTATTGCCTGGAAAAATCAAAGTATATAATTAATATTGGTTTAATTTAAAGAACTACTGTTTCTTAATAACCATAGAAACTGTCCATGTCATCAGTGTAAGGAAGAATCTAGATTCATATTCACATGTTTATTCTCTGTGTACAAAATTTCATGTAGTCATTGCTTACTGTGAACTACAGGGGAGAAGGAAAAAGTATTAGGTGCTGGGATAAAATAGATTTGAAGTCAGTGGTTTAGTTTTGAGCACATGATAAACACATTATAACTACAACTCAACAAAACAACACATTTGTTTTCTGGAGTGCAGAAGCGTTCAAGAAATACAGCAGAAAAGGAGTGATTGAACTCATTGTGTTAAAAGCCTTTAATTTCTGATTTTTGCGAGACAATTCCTCTCTACTCCAAAAGATAATATTAGTAATTTATATTTTGGATTACATATTACTCAAAATGACTTTTGAGTCAATTTTTAAGGTCTGTTTTGATGACTTTGAAAACAAAGTTTTACCAACCTTGACACACTTGGGAATTGTGGCTTTGAGAGAATTTGGACATAAATTACTCTTTTTTGGAGTTCACTGGCAAATGCCATATATGAAGGCAGATATTCATCCCAGACACTAAGATAAGCGTTCTTGATTTCATTATGAGGCAAGAATCGTTCTGTGGAAAGAAAAAATAAATTCCTAATGTGAGTGCAAGTTGCTTTCTTGATGCCATCATGATCCTCATAGCAAGAATGATTTATTATGTTGGATTATATCATCCAACTCTTTTTTTTTTCCAAAGGAATAAATCACATGCTTCTATTACTATGATAATATGCAAGCAACTATAACCACTGTTGAATGCTCTTCCAGCCACATCTTTTATACTGTGCCAATTAAGCAGAAGGTGTGGAATGTTGGCAGGGGGATTTAAATGTCTCATCGAAAGGTCAACACCTAACAACAGGACAGCATTTATCCTGAACTGGACTGTAGAGTCAGCACTGGGTTTGAGCCCAGTTGCTGTTGGGAGACTTAAATATACAATCCTCCAAATGAGAGCAGGTGGTGTCAAAGGAGCTATACTGGTGTTCAAGATATATTCTAAAATAGCTTTAAGCTTCTCCATGACCTCATTTTGCCATGCTGGCTTGCTTACGAGTGTGTTTTTGGGTGGTGTTAATGTTCTAGTGCTAGCCATTATAATTTATGGACTGACATAGTATCGTTAACACTGAGCATGAGTTGTACTCAGTAGCCAAAGCATAACTTTTTTTTCCCTCTATATTTCCTGCAGCTGGCCAGTGTTTTGTAACCAGGGCATCAATTCTGGAGCCAGTTGGTAACTTAAGATGTTTGATTGGGTGTGCAATTGGCATTACATTCATGGTTAACCAAGGATAATATTAGAGTATGCGTGACAGTTTCAAGATTTCATACTGTGAGACAGAACTAGTTTTAGTGCAAGATGAAACCAGATAGTTGTATTTATAGTAAGATTTTATTTAATAAAAGTATTTTAGGCAAGGTGAAAGTGACTGTGACTATTTAGACTTTGAATAAGTAAATGAGCTAGTAATTTTTAAATTAATTTTTTATCAAAGTAAGCCATGCATTTAGTGTGCTTATGAAGCTTAATAATGTTGTAAGACTTGTAATGAAAAATAGCAGACCTTTGCCTTGACCTCTTATTCTTCACTTTAAGTCCTGCTACCAAGGGCAATGACTTTCCGTTCTTTTAGACATTTCTCTTGGTATTGCCACCATATTTCTAAGTAACACAATTATAATTTTAGTTCCTGATTCTCAGTTTTAGTAATTATAAATTGAGTTTCTATTATGAAGGGGAGTATTTAACCCTCTTAAACCCCTTTTCCTCCAGCACACATTCTCCTCCTTCTCTTTGTCACAGGTTTTGGTGAAAAAATCAGATGATTTTCAATGGGGGCAGGAATAGTCATTCTTAAACACTATTCATTAAAAGATTATAATAACCTAGGTTAAGGAGCGTAATGGCCTAATACTACTGTTGAGACAGAATGATACACAGAACATAAAGAAACAAGCTGCTTCCTAGACTTGAAAGGAACGTAGCAATAGCATAAAGACAAGTGCCAACAAAAGGAAAGCAGACCTAGATGCTCTCCTGGAGAGGGAACTGGCAGGTCTTATAATCCCTCAATTAGGTGACCCCACCACTTTTGTTTTAGTTTTATAATATCTGCTGAACATAAAGTTTTCTACTCAGAATGGTCCCTGACCATTTATTTATGACTCAGTCTGGGTCCATGAGGCAACTTCTCCAATGACACCAAGTGGGGAGGAGTGGTGAAGTCAGCTCTTGACTGAACTTTAGGCAGCAGGTGAAGGCTGGCTCGGACTGGAGCTGTTGCAACCTTGGACAACATTTTGTTATTGCTAACTAGGGAGCGACTGAAGAGTTGAAATTAAGTATTACAAATGCTTATAAATTTGCAGTAGTCCAGAGCAGAGATCAAAGTGGATGTATCATTCCATGCATTACAAGCACACCCCGCCCCCCCCCCCCCCCCCCCCCCGCACACAATTTTAAGGTGTATCTTGTATGTATATCAAAAAAGTCCTTGGAACACCCTTATGCAGTCTTACAGTACCCTCATTAGCACCTAACACGATACCCATCACATGCTAAGAAATAAATAACAGTGGTTTGTTTAAGTCTCAGCTGTTTGGGTATAACTTTGTAGTACAGTTTAACTTACTGTAGAAAAGCAGGTATTACTCAGGCCCCATCCTTTTATGAGGGCTCTTGTTTAACAGGTGTGTCCACTGGCAATGCTAGACTCTTGATGACAATTGCCCTTTGCTTCCTCTGATACAATACCATAAGGGCTCTTTCACTTGGGATATTATGGTTATTCTCACAGTTGAGAATGAGTGAACACACACAGGAGTGAATTATATATATAGTTTATGAAATACTTGATTTTAGCAAATATGTACTATATAAGAAGCTACAAATAATACACAAAGTGGCTTGATTATTTAATTAATACCTACTCTTGAGGAAAAACCAGATCACATTAAGAGAAATACCTCTATTTGATCTGTTTAGATTTTTTTTTCTTTATCTTTTTCTAATATTATTTGTTATTTTTGGCTTATGCCCTGTATTGGTCTACATCCTGCATTTGTTTATAATTATAAACATTTAGATATAAAGCATTGGTCATTATAATCTACCTATGCTTTAGGTGTATATTTTATTTAGTAATTTAAAAAAATTAAATGTTCAGTTGAAACACTAGAAAACAAAGAAGAGCCAGATGATCAAACAAAAAACCCATAATCTTCCTGCCCTGGAAAAAGTTCTTTTAACACGTTGCTGTATGTACTTTCATACACATTCTGTGTATGTGCAGGTATTTGTGTGTGTGGATTAAAAGTTGAAATCATACCATTTTGTAGCTTGCTTTCTTTTACTTAGAATTTTCCTATATCAAAACTGTTCCTTAATAATATTACTGGTGGTGGTTACATTATGATTTGCATGAATATGTAACCGTTTTAAATAGTAAATCCATACTGCTGAGACTGTGGTATGTTTTTAATTACTTTTGGTCATTGAATCTATAGATTTTGCTATCCTCGTTCCTCTGTATTATTGCACAGCTTTGGGCAAAGCTGGAAATGTAGAGGTTTGTCATTTTCTAATGTAAAGGCTGCTAAATAGGTTATGATTCCTAGGTACCCTGACATGCACGCCCTGCCCATTCTCTTTGCCTTCTCTTGCTCTTGCCTTGCTCTCTCACTCTCCTACCATTAGGCAGTAGGAGGGCTATAAAATCTCCCAGGATTCACTTGGAGAGAATAGAGCTTCCTGTTTAGGTTCAGCTAGGAGCACCCCCCACCCCTGCACAGGTATTGTTAGCTTTTGAATCGTAACAATTCAAGGTACCCATTTGGGATTCGGTGTTGTAACCATTTCAAGCCTAGTCAGTATATTGTTTGCATACTTCTAAAACTAGCTTCCATGGGCTGCAACCTCTCCTTATCAACAGTGGTTTATAGGGAAAGTACAAGATGAAGTCTGCAAGATTCCTGGGCTGGGGGATGCTGTGGAAGCAGGACAGTGTGGTGAACAATCGGCCTGCCAGGACCTGGACCTTTGTAAGCTAATTACTGCTTCTCAGCCTCTATTTTGTCATCTGTAAAATGAGTGTAGTCATACCCAATTTTAAGGGTTTTTGGGGATTGAAATTGAAGATACATTTATTGCAAATTTAGCACAAGTATGGTTCTAAAGTATTAATATGCACAAAGTATTAATGATAACATCATATTGTTCTGGTGAAATCGCAGATGACAAGAGATATGCTGATGTTGTGTTGAGAAGCACAGCCAGGTGGACAAAGCCAGATGGAACCTTAAAACAGATCTTCCATAGTCTTTATCTGACCACTCTCTTCCATACATCTTGGAAAAAGCACTCCTTTTTGATTCTAGTATTTTCTCTGTCCTGAGAACCAGTATGATACTGATGAAAAAGAAAACAAAAGTCTAACAACCTGAAAACTGAGTGCTCTGAGAGGCTGACATTTGTTGGAGCTTTTCCACTAGATTAGTGTTCATTTGTCCTACTTCCCACTGTCCCCTGGCCCCCCACCAGCCTCAGTTTTACTTTGTTATTGACAATAAAGGCTTTGTTCATGGACAAAGCAAATATGAGCATGGTCTTAAGTTATTTGTTTAACACTCTCTTAAAGTTATTGCTCTTTGCAACCCAGGGCATTTCTGGTATTTGAACAGGAAAAATTCTGAGCAAATGAGTCAAACAGTACATTGTCTTAAAATGGATCCTTTGTTACAATGAGCGAGCTAACCAGCATGGAGTAGCAATACAGGTGTGATTGTATTCCTGACCAAGGTCACCACACTTAATTACTCAGAAGTGTCATCAGTAAATGTTCTAAACGAAGATACTCTTACAATAAATCTAAGTAGTGATTTCAAGTGGTAAAATGTTTCAAATCTCATAAAGGGAGCATAAATATACCTTATGCATTGATTATTCAGGGGACCTTTATAACGTGTACATATAGCACATAAAGTAATCAAATATGTTATAAATTTGTCCTAGCTCAAATTAATATACATGCTGTGACAAATATTAACATGTAAGTGACAACTTTAAATTTAAGTTCATTTGGAGGCATTATTTGATTGATCAAAAGTTTTAAAAGCTATCAAAGGAAGTTTGATAACTTCTAAAATAAATAAACTTCTAAAATAAAATAAATTTTTGATTTAGCAAGTAGAAGCATTTGGAATCATTTCATTGACCTTAAGCCTGCTCTCAAATTTGAGATGTTGATATGTTATTTTTTTTTAAAGAGTCATTGAGGTATCTAAATATTTCAAGGGCTCTCCAAGGATTTTCACTGTGAGAGTTTGAAGAGCCACAGACTTAAATATGGCCCTCCTGTTTATCATTTTTCCCTCTTCTCAGCAACTATAAGGGCTGAATAGAATAAGAAAAGAAGTCACAGAAAGGCCCCGGAAGCAATAGGGAAGATGGGACTGGGGAAAGACAGTCAAATCTCTTTGTCTTTCTGGTGGGAAGTATTTATTGGCTCATGAATGTATATAGATATGTAACTATAGGAAACTTGAAGACTGAGACATATATACATACATACATACATGTGATTTATCCCATGGTATGTTATTTGTACATGTGTATATGTGTGTATGTATATATTTCACATTACATACACACATTTAAATATAACACATTATGTGATACGTTTATGACATAATAGATATATATATCTATACACACACACACACGTATCTCGCAACCTCAGAGTTTTCAGATCTTTTCAGACCCCATCTAGTGGAGTTATTGTCTTTTTTCAGATTTAATTGTCTAGTTTAGCACTGTGTTGCAGAAACTTTATAAGCAGATGTCACTAAAAAGTAAAGAAAGTATTACAGACAGACTAGTTAATAATCCCTATTCTATCACCTGTTAATTCTGTGAACTTGAGGATATTATTAATCTATTGAGCAGGAATTTCTTCATCTATGAAACATAATTCTTAATACCAACTCTTTAAGGTTGGAGTGAGAATTACATGACATAATGCATTAGCATATAGCTAATGACTTTTAAGTTGAAACTGGTCATGATAGACAAGTGCTCTATAAGGGCAGTTGTTACAATTATTTTTTCTATTATGAGTAAGTTCACTACTAAGAATAGTGGGATTTATCATACAGAGTATTGACTAAAAGGGACTCATTTTATTATAAGTATTTACTTAGGTTACTCAAATTCCTTGAATTTGTGCTTGCAGCATAATTACTATTTATTTATTAATATATTTCTAATCTGGGTCTTAATAGAGTTTTTTTCCTAGGTAATAATAATAATAATTATTTTTTTTTTTTTTGAAAGAGGGAGAAAACATGCACATGGGGTAGGGGGTGCAGAGGGAGAGGGAGAGGGAGAGAGAGAACCTTAAGCAGGCTGCACACCCAATGTGGAGCCAGACGTGGGGTTCCAGCTCAGGATCCTGAGATTATGGCCCTGAGATCATGACCTGAACTGAAATCAAGAATTGGACCCTTCACTGACTTAGCCACCCAAGTGCACCCTTAGGCAATTATTTTAATCCACATTGGAAAGGATAAGCAAAGTCAATGTGGATGAGAGGAAAGGAATTAGATCATTAGAGTCTAATCTTTGTAGCTTTTGCTGATAACCAGCCTTCAGTAGCTTTGTGGAAAGGCCAGGAAGTTTTAAGTAAATAACTAACTAACTAAAGATTTTCCAGAGGTTGCCTGGGGAGGCTCTGTGAAGAACTGTAGTTTCACTTGTTCTGGTGTTTATTAAAACCCCACAAAATCCATATTCCCACTCTGATCTTGACTAAAGACATGACATTGGCACCAAATTAATCAAGCAGCTGTTTTTGTCCCCTTGGGTGCATCTTGCAGGCAGTTGAGAAGGTGGAAGAGGAAAGATTTGATGACACATCTGTTTTGAAAGTATAATATCAGCTAGATGTTGGAAAGAAAATACAATATACAACTTGCCATTACCAGTCAGTGTCCATCTAATTATAAAAGCTTCAGAACCTGGAATTCTATTTGACTTCAAACATGTTAAAGGCTCAAGTCATTCAACCTGGTATAATATTTTCTGAGGATTTGGTCGGATCCTTTTCTTGCCTCAAATATTTAATTGAACCAGTTGTGGGTAATGAGGTCTGCTCTTTGACAACTCACAAGTAGTTTTCACACTGACTTATCCTTAATCATAAGTTGTATGTCATCTTTGGCCTCCTGCACAGGCAGATGGGAAATTAGTGGGACAGTCCGTGAAAGTACTGGCCTGCAAAAAAGTCTTGACTGTCTCAACACCAGCTGCTTTCCAAAAACACTTCACTTAGGCCCCATGTCAATGTAAATACTAGAAGACTTGGAAGAGTTTGCAATCTTTTAGCCTATGGTTAAATTATTATTTTAACCCTTCCTTTTCCTGAGTACCACTGATGGATAATTTTAGTTCATTTAGTTTGTTTTTCTTGTTGTTTTCTTAAAGAATCTCCACTTAACTGGAAAAGCAAATTGATATAGCACACAACATACGTCAACGACAACAAAAACCACTGGGTAATCCATTGGCCTAGTTTGTTGAGGTGTGGCTTTATTAATGTTTTTTTTTCTTCAGCAAAAACTCAGCACTATTGCTTAGGTATAGAGTTCTGTAAAAGCCCGTAGGCTTGCTGTGAGGAGGATTTTTCTTTTACAGAGGAAAGGAGATTATAGGAAAGAATACCAGTTGGAGAAAAAGAATAGTTGGAGAAATCTTTTAAAATAATTCGCATATGAATAATCCCCAAGGATGGTAGTTAGGTATAAGAGTATTGCAAATTCTCCAAAATGGAAGTGAATCCAAAAAAGGGAAATGTAATTTTTATAAATTGTGTTTGAGAGAAAGTAAAATACGAAAGGAAAGATGAAGAGTCTGATTCCTTTATAAATGTTAGATGGTTGGATAGTAAACACATCTGTAGCAATTCTGTGTTTTGTGTTTCTTCAGTCATACATAGTGCTGTTCTGGATGCATAGTGTTTCTCTCTGAATACTGTCAGTCCCAGTTCAAACCGTTATATCTCAGATTGCTTATCACACATTGGTTGTATATTAAAATTGCCTTACGTCACACACTCCATGCAATTTAGAGAAAGATTTTCATCGTGGAACAAACTTGAAACAAAACAAAACAAAACAAAATATTTCTATGAAAAGCAATTTCCTTTGCCAGGTTTTGCCTGTATTCCCAGTACAATTACTGTAGATTATGTGAGTTTGAAAATGAGCTTTCTTCCTTGCAACCCACTCTGTTTCATTCTCTCATGAAGTCATAATCCTCTGTTTGCGCAGTAAGCCTGTTGCCATGGAGATTAATGTGATGTTACAAATTTGCTATTATTTATGACTTCATTGTAGGATGGATCTGAATAAGAAATTAATCTCTGATTTTTTCACAAATATTTGGTGAGTCATATGAGAACAGGTGAAGGCAGTCAGCTTTCATTTCTTAATTGGGAAATGGAAGTGCTTTCCCTGGTGAAAAATACAAATATCTAAGAAATAATAATTGCAAAAAAAAATGTTCAAATAAATACTTCTGAAGAGAAGTTGAAACATGTGAAACACTAGGATAAAATTTATTTATTATTTACAAAATATCTGCTGAGACCTACAGGGTAAGCTCCTTGAGAAACATAGCTTGTCAGTGTCATTCTCTCAACACGTTTCTCCTTGGCGCTGCCACGTTTACTTTCTCAGCACAGAAAGGCTAAACAGTGAGCACTCTGGTGCATAAGCCCCTCAACCATTGCAATATTGAATTCTGATCTTTAATAAACCAACATTGATTTACTTCACTGCTTCTGTTTGCTTAGTTAAGCTCCATTGGCATAGGAAAAGGCACACATAATTTAATCAAATTGCTTTTTTTTATTTGATTTTTTATTAGTGTGCAAAGCAGGCTCTAAGCATTCAGAATTTATTTTTACCACTAAGATATCTTTCTTCTCTCTTGGAAGAAAAGTTTGAAATTATAGTTAATTTCATCCCTCACTTTCAATATGTACAAAAACAAAACAAAGACAAAATACAACCAATGGTTTTATTTTTGGGTATTAAATTTAATGTCTTTCTTGACGTCAGTGTTTATTTGAAGAATCAGTGTAACATCTAATCAGTATTGAGCTTTGGGATTTCCAGATTTCAGATGCCAATAAACAAGTCAGTACCTTCAACATTTTAAGTTAGTCAATGTTTTTCTTTTGTTACAAATGAATTTTTCCTGATCATCTAGGTTAGCCAATTAATAGATGAAAAAAACAGACTTGGAAAGGTGACTGATTGGTCAACGGTCAGGAGGTTGATTGACAGTTTGGGGATAAGCCCTAGGATGCTGAGATTTCAATTCTAGATTATCAATGCCACTAGAAAACTACTCCTATGTCTCCTCTTGAGTTTATTGCATATAAAAGTTAGAACTCCTTTTCATAAATATAAAGGTTAATCATATTTTTCATATCTAACTTGTTTTTTAGATGTTTGGGGTATTTAAAGTTTCCAAAGGAAGGTCCTAGTTATTTCTGTGGGAAGGAAGTCAATGAATTATTTTGGAGTATGAGTGGGATTTATGAAATAGCTTGTGATATTGCACTTGTAGAGGCCTAGGAGCACACAGTGTTATTGGAGAATGACAAGGTTGAAAAGCTGTGAACTTTGTTTTTCTGCACCATACACTTATTTCTTCTAACTCCCTAGTGCAAAGTTTAAAAATAGAGGAGTATTACTATTTTTTTCATTTTATTTTATTTTATTTCTTTTCGGTGTTCCAGAATTCATTGTTTATGCACCACACCCAGTGCTCCACGCAATATTTGCCCTCCATAATATGCCATAATGTGGCACATATGTGCCAATATGTGCCCACCACCAGGCTCACCCAACCGCCCCCTTCCCTCCAAAACCCTGTTTGTTTCTCAGAGTCCACAGTCTCTCATGGTTTGTCTCCCCTTCCAATGAAATCAGTCTAAGTATTATTACAAATTTTTATGTATATAATTTTTGTACTATACTGAACTAGAAATACTTCTCTATTAATAGAAAGTATTATTTTCTTATCTTCCAAAGTTTAAAGAGTGGGGAAGAGTTTTTCTGTCTTCTGTTTCATGCACATAAGGAAGCATTTTTTTCTCTAGCCATCTCCTTACTATGAGGCGAACCAAGCTTGAGTGGAGGAAGGGAAGCCTATGTGGAAGAACGGAGAGACAGAATCTGTCTGGGACCCTGATGAATGTTTTGAAGTGCTAAGTTAAATAGTCCTAGAACCTGACCTACTTTTGGAAACCTTTTATATAGGGTGGTAAATGTTCTCAATACTGTACTGGACCCATTTCTGTACCTCCCAGATCTGTTCAGCCCTGTCTGCCTGTGTCAACCATTGCCCTGATTCTTGGCCAGAGTAAGGGCCAAGCTGTGGCAAAGATTCTGTTGTTTTCCATGTCTGGAACTCCAGTATGCAGGTTCAACTCAACTGGACCCGCTAAACTGCTCTGACTTTCCTCCCCTGTAGCTGCCTAGAGGGGCTACTAACGCAACCCACATATAGGAGGTGCTAGACAAAAGATGAAAAGGAGCTAAAGATCACTGTGGACTACATAGAGATGTAGTCCCCAATCTGAGGACTATTTGGAGATGTAGTGTTTCCATGTAGCAAACATCCTGCGTGATTAAGCAAACTGGTTGTGTTTTTATAAGGCTGTGGTCTGCTGGGTAATGTACTACCCTGTAATGATTGCCCTTCTGTGCTTCATTCCATTTTCCTCTCACTCTTACTTCCCTGGAATAATACTCCTAACCCCCACAAAAGTTAAAAAGGAAACTTGCCTTAGGTTCTATCTTCTAGGAAACCCAGGTTAAAGATTTCCTTAGAACCCTGCTACCAAGAGAGGCCATAGAAAGCAGACCCTTAGGATGTTGGATTGCATGACTAATGGAGAGTAATAGAGACCTGCTAATTACTGCTGATGTGAGGAGTGGCAATCATCTCTGGTATGCATGACCTCACAATTACTAAAGTTTTCATTGGTGATGAATTAAGATGAGGTACAGATAAAGGCAAGTCACTGGAAATGAAATGACTACTGTACTTGATTGGAATGACAGAAAAATAATATAAGAATTGTGGCATGAGGTGGATGATTTTAATGGCATTGGAGGGCTTCCAAAAAGAACATGATATATATAGATGAAATAATTATTTACATAAGGTATGCTGTGAATGCCAGAAGACTTCTATAGCAGCCCTAAAGAAGACTAAAAAACAAAATAAAACAGAACAAAACAAAACAAAAATCAAGCTTAGGATCTGATTATAAAAGTGACACACACCTGTAAAGGAGACAACATAAACATCTGTCAGATCTTCCATGTCAAAATCAGAGTCCTGAACAGGAAAGAGTAAGATATGAGACTAGAATTTAAGCGGATAAGCTGAAGAAACTTGAACCCTTCCATTCCCTTGACTCTTGCTGGTCATCAGAAACAGTCCCCTTTCTCTTTCTAGTGGAGAATGGCCCCACAGTGTCTGTAGACTGCAATGTTTTTATATAAAATGGTTATCTAGCAAGATGATGTCTGTTCTCACTCTCTGTCACTGCTGCCCCCATTTAAGTGATACACAAAGTCATTTCTATAGCTAATATTTACAAGGAAGGAATGAGGGTGAGGGACGGGAAGTAGACCGCAGTGAGTTCTCTATACCCATTGAAACTCTGGCTTTCCATCCCAATAGCTCTCAGAGGAGGAAATAACACAATCTGGAAATGAGAGAGAGTTAATTCAACAGGGACTAAACTTTAACCAGTGAGAGACAGGAAATGGTAAACAAATTTCTGGCCCATTTTCCCCCAGGTGGATTTTTAAGATGCTGTGGTTTCATATAGCAAATATCCTGTGCAACTGAGGAAACCAGCTGTGTTTTCTTGAAAAGTTGTGGCCATCTGGGTGTTACACCTGCAGAGGTAGGGAAAAGAATATAAAGCTAGATGCGGAAAAGTCATTGTCGTGAGATTCACCTTTGACTTGGAATTCAGTGTGCTAGGATACCTGGAGCTGGTTGAGATAATTTGTTGGGATGTTTCTTTGAATCTTGTAAGTAAGATGGTTCCTGAATCTTATAATGGCTACATTAAACAGAGTTAACTTTCTGGAGCTTTCTTGGCATGATATGAAGAAAAGAATCAGAAAACTCAGAAAAATGAGAATATATTTCTGTATTATTTTATAGTGTTGATAATCCATCACATGAATATGTACCTTAGAAATGGAGCAGAGGACATTACCTTCACTTAGGCAATAAAGAATGTACTAGGATGGAGGGTACCAGAATTTTGAGATGTCTAGTCATGGTGTCCTCTGCAGGGTAGGCATGTTAGTTGCAGAATGCTGCCATGGCCCTGGGCTCCCTAATATCAATGGGAATTATAAGATTCTAAAACAAAATAGTCCAAGTGACAATCCTTTACTGTAACATGCAGAGTATAGTACTTACTGTAATGGACAGCAAAAGCAGAGTGACAGTCATGGTGCCTTCACCCACAAGAAATCTTTGGTAATGAGTAATTGACCATTGTGGTGTCCTTGACATATGGATAGTGACTAGAATACTACACAATTTTTATAATAATAGTAATGGTAATAATAATAATCCTGAAAATGTTGAGTACAAGGCCAACACCCACCACCACAATGGAAAACGGTGGCTCTTCATTCTATTTCCAGATCTATATTAATTTGCTGACTCATAGGTCATTGACTCAAGGGAAAAGTGGCCTCTTTTAAAAGGACTCTACAATTGTGCCAAAAGTATATATGGAAAAACATTCTTTGATTATTCCCCAAAAAGTACTTCTCCCTGGGGAAAGATGATACTAGACCTCTATTGGATTCTCAAGTGTGAGGTTTGTGGGGACACTGATACCAGGACACTGGAAATGTTATTACAGTCTGATTACAGTCAAGACTTATAGAAACCTCATGATAAATGGCATTATGTGGATCCAGTGGGTTTGAGCATCCATTCTATGATTATTTCCTCAGTCCAAGAGGGTATAATTATGTATACTATACATAGAAACTGGCAGAACACTAACATTGGTTTCCTCATCTGTAAAGTAAGACCCATTATGGTAGAAAGCATTGTAGAAGCCCCTTGTCCCAACAACTGGCACACAGCCACAGCAATAAATCAGAAGCAATACTGCTTTTGGAAAGAATTGTGGAAATTAGTACCACTATCAAAGGTGTGAAGGATGTAGCAGTGGTGCTCCTTGTTTTGTTTCCTTCCTGAACTCTACAAAAAGCTCATGACAACAGATAAGGGACTACCGTAAACTTAACCAGGTAGTGCCCTAATTGAAGCTGCCTTGCTAAATGTGGTCTCCTTTCTGAAACAGATCAACACTGCCTCTATTATATAGTATGTGGCCGTTGATTTGGTGACTACTTTGTTCTGAATTGCGGTCAGTACGAAGAATGACGTAAGTTCATCTTTATATTGTAAGGACAGTGACAAACTGGCACTGTTTGTCCTTAGGTCTCACTAACTCTCCTGCTGTCTGTTATAAGGGGCTTTGATCATTTATCAGTCACTGTCCCTTCATGAGACAGAAACCATAGCAATTACTTAAAAGATATATTAATATAGAAAATTGTTAACCTGGTATAAGAGAACTGAAAGGCAGAAAGGGACAAAAAGACAAAAAGGAAAGAAAGTAGTAACTACAGGAAGCATTTATTCCTGCTAGTGTTGGGTGTAAAAGGGCAAATATTGGAATTACTAAAATCTAGAGACTTGAATAAGGGCCCTGGTGAAGGTGGGACTCAGCTGCTGTGGAGGGTCCTGCTTGGCTGGTATAAGTGCTGTATGAGCTCAGTGGATGGACTCCGTGGAGCTGGGATTTAGACCATGAGGAAGGGAACCCAGCTGAAGTGCTGTTGACTCTGAAAGAGCATGATAAAGCTAGCTGTACTTGTGTGGAAAAAGTGTAAAGTGGAACCAGTTCCTGCTACTGGAATCAACTAGGGAAAGATGAACCATGGGCTTGGGCGTAAAGCATGTGGCACCATAGAACCACTCCCAAAGAGGAGAGTCTCAACAATGTTCTGAGAAAGTAAACCAGCCTCTCTCTTTGTCACCGTCCATGGTTGCACAGTAAGATCATCTACAGAGGAAACATTGTGTCAGAGATGGAGGTTATTATTCATGGATCCAATAGCTCAGGCTCTTTTCCTCCTGAGATGCTCTAGTTGCTGCCACTGCTGATGGCCACACTGACAGTAAAAGAAAATGCTGCTCTGTGGGTAAAGTCGTTTGAAATACCTTTGTACAGAGTTGTTTTCTATTAAGATACCCCTTATTTTGGGCTGGTCTTAGGCTTTGCCTTCTTTTCCCAGAGCTCTACTTAGTCATGCCTTCTTCTTTCCCCCTCTCTCTAGCTCCCTCTTGCTTCCTTCTTTCTTTGCTTCCTTCCTTTCTTTCTGGTGTATCTTTCACTATATCTTTATTTTCAACTTTCCTATCCCTTTTATAAAACTCATAAATTTGGATCTTGGCAGTAGGTTTTATAGTCACTCTCTACACTGGTTGTGTAATTTATGACTTCTAGTGCTGTTAATCGTTACAGTGGATCCACATAGTGGAGAACTTTTCAATGTAACGCTCAGAATGTGTTAGGGACAATTAAAATGCAAAAATTATTAGTATTCATTGAGAAGGAGTTCCTAGAAAGTGAATATCAGCAAAGGATCCATGAGCCAGAGACAACAGTAAAGCACAGTAAAGCAGTTGATTAGTTATAGTGATTTCCTTCTAGTTTGTGGTTAATAATTCATTTTCTTTATAATATTGCTGGATGAACAGCAGTTTTTAATTTTAATATAGTTAACTTTATAAATTTCTTTCCTTTATGGTTTGTTCAGTCTGTGTTCTATTTAAGAAAATCATCTCCCTGAGTTCCTAAAGATACACTTCTTTATGGTCTTCTGAAAAGATTTATAGTTTTATATTTTACATTTAATTATTTAATTCACTTATAATTTATTTTAATTTTAATTTAAGCCAAGGATCTGATTTTTTCCCCATAGATTACCAATTGTTTTAGTGACATTTATTGAATAGTTCCTCTTTCCTCCCAATTATAATGCTAGCTCCTTTCTGGTTTATCTGGTCTTTCCCATCGGTCTGTTTGATTAATCTTGCACTAATAACAAATGTTTAATTTTTACTTTATTAAAATGTATATTATTATACCTTTATTATAATTATTATAATTTATTATAATTCTAGATACCTGGGGAGTTCTAGTCCTTTCACCATGTTTTTCTTCTTCAGTAGTATTTCTAAAAGTTCTCTCTTTCTTTAATAAATCACCTTAGTCATTTTATGGGACTACTTTCTTATATGTCATTCTTCTCTTATTTCCTTAAATGTATTGAACATACTTGGTTTTATAGTATGAGTCTGATATTTTCCATTTCTAAGTTTTGTTCTTTCTGCTGGCTTTCTCTTTTCGTGCCTTCCTTCCTTGTATCTGTTGAAATATTTTTGACTCAGCTCCTGTTCAGTGGAACTCCATTTACATCAACTCTAAGAGGTGTTTTTGAAGATATGTTAAATCCAGAGGATTTCTTCTGCCAGATGCCCAGGTAGACCAGTAATTCAGGACAAAATTATTATAAATCTTGGCCTAAGGTCTTTGGGATTATCCTGAAATATGGCTGTTCATGATTATGTCTCAAAGGAGATATTTACTCCATCCAGTGCCAAGATTGAGAATGGAAATATTTCTTGACTTTTTTTTTTAAAGATTTTATTTATTTGAAAAAGAGAGAGAGAGAGATCACAAGTAGGCAGAGAGGCAGGCAGAGAGAGAGGGGGAAGCAGGCTCCCTGCTGAGCAGAGAGCCCGATGCAGGGCTCAATCCCAGGACTCTGAGATCATGACCTGAGCCTAAGGCAGAGGCTTAACCCACTGAGTAACCCAGGCATCCCCTTGACTTTTTTTTTTTTAAGATTTTTATTTATTTATTTGATAGAGAGACAGTGAGAGAGGGAATACAAGCAGGAGGAGTGGGACAGGGAGAAGCAGGCGTCCCACCCAGCAGGGAGCCCAATGTGGGGCTGGATCCCAGGACCAGGGATGATGGGATCATTGGATCATGACCTGAGCTGAAGACAGATGCCCAACAACTGAGCCACCCAGTGCTCCTTTCTTGACTTTTTCTAAGGGACTTATTTCTGACCCACTCCTCTACCATGAGTCTAATAGTCCTTTGAGAGAATTACTTTATGTAGATGTGTCTTAGTAGAACTCCCATTTTGAATTGGTCTTGCCATTTGTCTCCTGTTCCTAGCACTCTACTTAATTATCAGAACAGAAGCTCAGTGTGCCTGGCATTGGGTACATGTCCTCAGGGTGAAAATTGCTTTGATTTTTTTTTTTTTGTCTTTCCAGATACACATTTTACTTTATTATTGATCTTTGAAGTTTCCCTCACTTCCTCACCAACTGTCTTGTATTTTTGCTTTCTGCATTTTTTCCAGCATTTTTGTTATTTTCATATCAGAGGGTCTAGTCTACCATGTTTAAAAATCAAAATCTTTACAAGACCAATTTTTGAGAGATATAAAAGGATGGTTCAAGGTTGTAGACATACACATCTTTAGCTCTGCCATTTACTATCCCATTGGCTTGACCATTTGATCCAGTCTTAGGCCAGTTCCATGTCTGTTTCTATAACATATACTTCCCTGTCAGGGTTGTTGTGAGACTTAAATGAGATTATGGAGGTTGAAGCACTAAGTATTGGCCTGTCTGACAAATATTGGGTTTTCATAAATTATTGTAAAACTAAATATGGTTAATTCTATATATTCCCAAATCAATGTTTTGAACAATTCTTCTATGAATCACACAGATATAAAGAGATAATCAGGTAAAATATGTTATGCTGGTAAAATAACAATATGAGGATGTTGAAAATAATGGTTTCTCTTAAAAATGTTGATTGTTAAAATGGATCAATGGAAATAAACATAAATCTCCACAGTAAACAAGCGTTTAAGACAAGCTGTGTAATTGAAGATAGGTCCTCTTGCTAAGAAAACTCTGGAAATAGAGGAGAACTTGCCTTATGTTTAAAAATATACAAATTTTCTAAATCTTACCCAATAGCTCTGTAATGAGATGTCAGCAGAGACTAACAGCATCGGCTATAGATTTCCCATGCAAAAACTTGGTTACTTTTATAAATTCTCACTAGTGTGCCATCTGTGTAGAAGACTGAGCACAAGTTTAGCCTCCAGATTGTTTTTAAAAATATTTATTTGCTTACAGTTTACTAAATTCTCTATTTTTTTTCTCTTTTTTTTGGGAATTAACAATATTTTAATGATATCTGAGTAATTCTAGAGCAGGTACTATGTTGGGAATTGCAAAATGTACATTTCAAAAAAATTTGTTTTGATATCCTGGTTGTGGTGGAAAGTTCAATAGTATCTTGACACAAAATAATTACACATGCACACAGAATACAAATTAAAACATATGCAATTATCTAGAAAAAAATTAGGTAGGTCATTGTGGGTTCCGTTAGATTCATATTATTCCTAGCCCTAAAGAAAGTTAGAATTTGACTCATCATAACCAGAATGACCATTCTACATTTCTGTTCTCTTTTTTAAATATAATTTTATTATATTTTTTAAAAGACTTTATTTTTAATTAATCTCTACAGCCAACATGGGGCTCAAACTTACAACCCTTGCATGCTCTGCTGACTAAACCAGCCAGGTGCCCTTACATGTCTGTCTGCTAACGATATTCAGAATAAACCTTTGTTTAAAAAGATGTTCCTACCTAACTTTGTTAGTTCCTATATTCACAATGTATTGGATTTGCTTTTAACAGTTTGATTTCCCACCTAGAAAGTGACATTGTACATTCAGAGTACTCTTATGAATAACTCTTTTGCATTTCAAGAAATACACTTATTTTTCAGAATACCATTATCTTTTATTATATAGTAGTCCCCAAATGCACTAAACCATACTATTTTTGGCAATGCCAATAAATACCAAGAAAGTCTCATACATGATTAGTTTTTCTTTTTTCTACTGAGTAAAATCTCAAGTTAAAGAGCAAGTAAGTGTTTATTGAGGCATGGTGCTACATAGAAATAATAACCATAAATATAAATGTTAGAACTTGACAAAATAACCTCTATATTATTTTAGTTAAAACAACTGCCATATCACAGATGATAAAACTAAAGCACACTGAAGTTATGTAATATATTTAAGATCCTATGACTTATAAGTGGCAGAGCCAAAATGCACCCTCAGACAGTCTACTCCTTAACACCAACCTCCTAACTTATCCAGTCTATATTCTTCTATATATATATATATATATATATATATATATATATATATATATGAAGGATTCTTATTTCTGATTTATACAGAAGAAGCTAACTTGGGAGAAGTTAATGAAGTGACTTATCTAAGGCTGTTTAGCATGTGGCAGAGAAGAGCCCTTGCTTGAACTGCAGGCTCCTTCCTTCCATAGTGTCAGGGCCTCCACCAAGTGGTGAAAAAAAAAAAAGAACTTAATATTCAAGTCTCAGTTTATAATATGTTAGTTTGGTATTAAAAATATTCTTTAGTGTGTTATAAAAAAACTAGATGCCATTTCTCTGGCATTTTAACTTAGATTTTAAGTGTGTGAGGTTTTAACTGTGATGTTCACGGTTTTCTCCTGGATGATACTATGCCTCTTCTCCAAGTGTGGGAGTTATCAGCTGCTAGCCCTTCAGATGTAAATTTTATGTATAAACACTGCTCAGCTTTCCATTTTAGGTTGATTAAAATTAGCTGCATCAGACTGTGTGATAGCTCTGAAGCTTCAAATATTAGTCTAATTATAAATGTAACAAAAGAGACTATTGTGAAGGTTCAAGTATGTGTGTTTGTTTGGCATTGTCCAAGGAAGAGCTCCGAAGTGATTACTCCTCCTGAGAGTTCCAGAGTGACTGATTTATTTCTAATATTCTTTTATGACTTGATTTCATTTCTCTAGAATAGGTCACAAAAAAGAAATGTAAAGGCATTGCCTAATCTCTGAAAAACTTCTCCTGTCTTTACTAAAATTTATTTGGCAAAATGCTAACATTCTAGGGTCATTTGTGGAAGTTGTACATAAAACCTTATGTTTAAGAATGGGAGGTAAGGAATTACTGGTTACCACTTTGGTGATTCTGGACAAGACATTATGATCTTTCAACGTCTTAGTTTCCTTCTCTATTGTCTGTAATACCTGTTGTTCCTATACATGAATGCTCTTGAAGGTGTTGCATGGTAAGTTAATATATACGGAAGCATTTCATAAATGATTAACTGCTACATAAATAACAAAAGAAAGTATATCAACAACTGTAATATGTACTATGCTTTCTCCTCTCTCTCTCTGCCTGCCTCTCTGCCTACTTGTGATCTCCGTCTGTCAAATAAATGAATAAAATCTTAAAAAGAAAGTATACCAACAACTGTAATACCAGTTTGGTACTATGAATTTTGGAGTGATTTATTTATTTTAATCCTTAAATAGGTATTTCTGTATCATTCTTTAAGCTGAAGAGAGGCAAAGAAAAGACATTAGAAAAGGAGACTCTCATAGAATGAGAAATTCATTGTATTTCAAGTAAAAGTCTGCCATATCCAAGTTAATCATGGGTCTCCTATTCAATTACAGATTTTAGAAAGAATGAGGAAGGAAGGCATAGAAAAACAATCTCTGATGTTTCCCTCATTGAAAGACATTTTGGTGACTCTTACATTTGATTTATTTAATTTTAATTTATATAAACAGGAAAGTGCTCTTTCAAAAGATAACTGCAATCTTCAGCTGAACTTGGCCTAATGTGTCTTCTTGATTTGGCTAGAGGGTAACTGTAATTTTTATTTTTAATAATGAATTATAAACGCTATCCTTCTACTGTAAGTGTAAAAATTTTGGTGTTTTCTTGGGTGCCCTATTTTTTGCATAAACATCTGATCTGCAGATAAAAGTTAAAAAAGAGAATTCAAGCAACTAAAATGTTTGATTCAACTACCTGATGCAAGGGCCTTGCTGCAAATCATAGCCTTGCTATCGAATCTGTTGTCTTCCTCACAGAAGTGCACTGATGGGAAATTCAGATAAAATCAAAACTCTGTTTCTTAAAGGACAAGGTGCTAGAAATGCCATGGGAATAATTTAATTAGAATTAATAGACACAGATATTGCCATCACATTGAAATAAGCACAAATCTGGAGAAATTTTCTCTCTTCAAGTCCAAGACTCTCTCTGGGCATTGTAAGGGGCTTTGGCATAATTCTTTAATCAAAATTCATTCTAACAAATGAATAAACAAAACAAAACAGCAAGAGGCTCATAAATACAGAGAAAAATCAGATGGGGGTTGGAAGGATGGACAAAATAGGGGAAGGGGATTAAAAGGTACAAAGTTTCAGTTAAAACATAAATAAATCAAAGGGATATAATGTACAGCATAGAGAACATAGTTAATATTGTAACAATTTTGTATGGTGACAGATGGTAGCTAGATTTATCATGGTAATCACTTCATAATGTTAGTAAATGTTGAAGTACTATGTTGTATACCAGAAACTGATATAATATTGTATATGAATTATACTTCTAAAAAGATTTAGTCATTCTCGTGAAAAATTCATAGCTTTACTAGTTTGGACAAAGCAAAGATATTACCAAAACACGCAATAATAGGATGGCTTGTGTTTAGTATAAATGACTCATGAGGAAAGATCATTGGCCTAATGGAGAATAAGGCTAGTTCTGACTTTAGTTAGCTTGCCATGTGTCTTGAAGTAGTAACTTAACTTCTCTGTGCTTTGGCTTTTAATCTCAAAAATGGGGGATTGAATTTTTTATTGTTTTTCTTTCTTCACTGATGATGCCCTTCTTGTTTCTAACAGTCTCCATTCAGTATTATCTCTTATTCCTTATAGTGATTCTTAATGGAAGTGCTCCCTATCCCTGCCAGGTGGTGAATCACTAGATTATCTCTAAGGTCACTCAGAACTCAAATTCTGAGTGCCCCAACTTCAGGAGTTCAATGGAATCTTTTTAGGCAAGCACTATTACTTTCATCTAAGAATGATTAGTGCTCTTGTCAGGCAGATGCTTCTGTTGTTAAGCCACATTTTGTTGTATTACAAATAACTTATTTTTCTCTTTAGTGTGTCAGATATCAGATACAGACATCAGAAGTCAGCCTTAAGGATGCCTCTCTATAGAGCAGTTTGGGATCTATAGCTATATAGATCCCAAACTACAAGAACTACAGCTACAAGAAATAGCTCATTCATTGCCTGAATTAGCATTGAAAAACTTTTCCGTTTATATGCATTTATAGGAAAGGTGTAAGAAGATATTATAACCTTTCATTAAAGGTTTATTTTAGCCAGTATTTTAAGTTGCATTTTTAAAAAGGATTTCCTTTTATTTATTTATTTATTTTTTTGGTGGAATTGATAGTGAAGTACTATTGTTATGAGAAGAGATTTCATTGGTAAGTCCCTCTAATCATAATTGTAAGCTACTGGTTGAATGTCCATAAATGAATTCTAATGAGAGCTATGAAAGAAAAAGGGGAGACAGAGCAATGTTGTTATTTACTAGGTATCTTTATATGAAAGGGTGTTTGAGAAGAGAGCCAGCAGTGCTCCACTACCATTAAAAGAAAGTGGTCAATTTGACTTTGGCATTTAGAAAGAAGAAATTCTTGGCCCTTCAGATCTGCCTTTGCTGTAGATTGAGGTGCACTTGTCTCTTCTCTACTCTTCTCCTACACTCTTTAACATTTCCAATGAAGTTTGAAATTTTCACTGTCCCGAAGTGATGAGAATGGAAGGCAGTTTTCTGGCCTCTGTTCCTACACACCTTTGTGTATTTCTTTTAGGAGGAGTAGTTTCCTTGATGGGTGATAATATGGAGACACATTTTGTTTCTCTGGTTTAGAGCTGCATGGTTCTGGGAGCTTGGACTCTATACTTGCTCCTGCCTTCATGTCTAGGGTCTCATTGAGTGAATCAGAGCCCCCACCTATCTCTCTCTCTCTCATGGTTTCAGGGTGTGGGATTACAATTCTGATTAAGTAGGTTTACCCTAGTTAGACCTATGTTCTTCTTTAAATGGATCTCTGAAGGTCCAGACTTCAGGATGGGGATGAGAATGAGGGAAGAAAATTAGGAGGCCAGAGTTTGGTCCCATGTCTAAGTAATAAAGATCATGTCTTTATTTCCATCAGTCTGACTTTTTATTTCTCAGTTTCTCAGTTGGTTTGAAATTTAGATGGGATCGAAGAATGTGAACAATACCATCTTTAAAACCCCAGAAGCCTCTTTTACTGTTGTGAACAAGAGATATATGATTATTATTATAGATGTCTTCTTTCATTGAGCATGTGCTTTAATCAATTTTAACTTTCTCTTAATTAAAATTTTAATTTTTGGAGCCGTTTTAGGTTTATAGCAAAATTGAAAGGAGGATATAGAGATTTCTTATATACCTCTTAACCCTATACATGCACTACTTTTCACATTATCAACATCAGTCACCAGATTGGTACCTTTTTTTTTTTTTAAATCAAGAAAGAACTTATATTTAATCAATATCAAAATCACCCAGATACCAAAGTTTACCTTAGGGTTCGCTCTTATTCACTATTGTGAATTTTGTAGGTTTAGAAAAAAGTATGATGATATATATCCATCAATATAATATCATACAGAATATTATCACTGCCCTAATTATCCTCTGTGTACTGGATATTCTTCTCTTCCCCCCTCTCTCTGCTCTTAGTAATCTTTTTATTGTCTCCATAGTTTTGCTTCTTCCAAAATATCATTTAGTTGGAATCATACAGTATGTAGCCTTTTCATATTGGCTTTTTTCACTANCTCTTAGTAATCTTTTTATTGTCTCCATAGTTTTGCTTCTTCCAAAATATCATTTAGTTGGAATCATACAGTATGTAGCCTTTTCATATTGGCTTTTTTCACTTAGAAATATGCATTTAAGTTTCCTGCATTCCTTTTCATAACTGCTATTTCTTTTCAACATTGATTGATATTCAATTGTCTTGCTGCACCACAGTGTATTTCTCCATTCACATACTGAAGGACTTCTCGGTTGCTTCCAAGTGTTGGCAATTGTGAAGAAAGTTGCTATAAACATCTAAACATCTATATGTAAGGTTTTTTATGGATGTAAGTTTTTAACTCCGTTGGGTATATATATCAAGGAGCAAAATTGCTGAATTATATGGTAAAAGTATGTTTTGTTTTGTAAGAAACTGCCAAACTGTCTTCCATTGTAGTTGTACCATTTTGTATTTCCACCAGCAATGAAGAATTACTTTTGCTCCACATCTCACCAGCATTTGGTATTGCCTATGTTCTGGATTTTGGATATTCTAATGGACATATAGTGGTGTGTCATTGTGTTAATATGCATTTTTCTGATGACATAAGATGTGGAGCACCTTTTCATATGCTTATTTGCCATATGTTATCTTCTTTGGTAAGGTGTCTGTTAAGGTGTTTGGCCCATTTTAAAAAATCAGGGTGTTTTCTTACTGTAGAGTTTTAAGACTTCTTTGTATATTTTGGATAAGAGTTCTGTATCATGTGTGTCTTTTGCAAATATTCTCTCCTACTCTATGGCTTGTCTTCTAATTCTCTTGACATTGTCTTTCACAGAGCAGGAATTTTTAAATTTAGTGAATTCCAGCTTATCAATTACTTCTTTTATGGATCGTATTTGTATCTAAAAGGGCATCACCATATCCAAGGTCATCTGGGTTTTCTCCTGTTATCATCTAGAAGGTTTATAGCTTTGCATTTCACCCTTAGGTCTGTTATTCATTTTCAGTTAATTTTTGTGAGGGTGTATAGTCTGTGTCTAAATTTATTTATTTATTTACTTTTGTATATGGATATCTACTTGTTCCAGCACCATTTGTTGAAGAGACCATCTTTGCTCCATTTAATTTGTTCCTTTGTCAAAAATAAGTTGACTATATTTATAGGAGTGTATTTCTGGGCTCTGTATTGTGTTCTATAAGGTCTACTTGCCATTCTTTCTCAGTGTGTTCTACTACACTGTCTTGATTACTCGTCTTGATTACTGTAGTATTGTAGTAGATCCTAAAGTTGGGTAGTGTCAGCCCTCCAATTTTTTTTTCAATCTTGTGTTGACTCTTCTGGGTCTTTTTCTCTCCATAGAAACTTCAGTATCAGTTTGTCAACATCCATAAAATAACATGCTGGGGTTTTTTGGGGGATCGCATTGAATCTATAGATTAATTTAGGAAGATCCAACATCTTGACAACATTAAGTCCTTTTATCTATGACCATGGAATAGCTGTCCTTCTATCTAGTTCTTCTTTGATTTTATTCTTCAGAGTTTTGTGGTTTTCCTCAGAAAGATCTTATACATATTTTGATATATTTATACCTAAATATTTTGTTTTGGAGGTGCTATTGTAAATGATATTGTGTTTTAATTTCAAATTCCACTTGTTCATTGTTCGTCTGTAGGAAGACCATTTACTTTTGTATATTAACCTTATATTCTACAATCTTGCTATAATTGCTTATCAGTTCCAGGAGTATTTTTGTCATTTTGTATTTTCGATACAACCTATCATGTCATCTGCTAAAGCCAGTTTTGTGTTCTTCCCAGTCTGAATACATTTTTATTCTTTTATGTGCCTGATTTCATTAAAAGGACTTCATACATGGTGTTGAAAAAGAGTGGTGAGAAGAACGTCTCTGCCTTGTACCTGATCTTAGTGGAAAAGGTTAGAGTTTCTCATGAATAAGTATGATGTTAGCTGTAGGTTTTTTGTAGATAGTCTTTATCTATGAGGATGTTCCCCTCTATTCCTAGTTTACTAAGTTTTTATCATGAATAGGTGTTGGGTTATGTCAAATGCTTTTTCAGCTTTTTCAAATGATAAGATCATGTGACTTTTATTTTTTGGTCTGATGATGTAATAGATTACATTACTTGATTTTCAAATGTTGAACCAACCTTGTATATAAGGGATAACCTCTCCTTGGTCATGATATATAATTCTTTTTATTCTTTTTGGGAGTTCAATTTGCTAATATATTTTTGAGAATTTTTGCATCCATGTTCTTAAGATATTGGTCTATAATTTTCTTTTCTTTTTGTGTTTTTTTTAAGGTAAAATAAAGGTTTTTATTGTTTTATTTTATTTTTTTCCTTCTAGTCTTTTTATCTTTATTTTTTTATTTTTAATTTTTTTATAAACATATAATGTATTTTTATCCCCAGGGGTACAGGTCTGTGAATTGCCAGGTTTACACACTTCACAGCACTCACTATAGCACATACCCTCCCCAGTGTCCATAACCTCACCCCCCTTTCCTGGCCCCCCTCCCCCCAGCAACCCTCAGTTTGTTTTGTGAGATTAAGAGTCACTTATGGTTTGTCTCCCTCCCAATCCAACCTTGGTTCATTTATTCTTTTCCTACCCCCCAAACCACGCATGTTGCATCTCCACTTCCTCATATCAAGGAGATCATATGATAGTTGTCTTTCTCCGATTGACTTATTTCACTAAGCATGATACCCTCTAGTTCCATCCACGTTGAATCAAATGTCAAGATTTCATTTCTTTTGATGGCTGCATAGTATTCCATTGTGTATATATACCACATCTTTATCCATTCATCTGTTGATGGACATCTAGGTTCTTTCCATAGTTTGGCTATTGTAGACATTGCTGCTATAAACATTCAGGTGCATGTGCCCCTTCGGATCACTATATTTGTATGTTTAGGGTAAATACCCAGTAGTGCAATTGCTGGGTCATAGGGTAGTTCTATTTTCAACTCCTTGAGGAACCTCCATGCTGTTTTCCAGAGTGGTTGCACCAGCGTGCATTCCCACCAACAGTGTAGGAGCATTCCCCTTTCTCCACATCCTTGCCAGCATCTGTCATTTCCTGACTTGTTGATTTTAGCCATTCTAACTGGTGTGAGGTTATATCTCATTGTGGGTTTTGATTTGTATTACCCTGATGCCAAGTGATGTGGAGCACTTTTTCATGTATCTGTTGGCCATCTGGATGTCTTCTTTGCAGAAATGTCTGTTCATGTCTTCTGCCCATTTCTTGATTGGATTATTTGTTCTTTGGGTGTTGAGTTTGCTAAGGTCTTTATAGATTTTGGACACTAGCCCTTT